>NC_081420.1:4803912-5062617 GCF_949786415.1 Peromyscus eremicus | reverse complement strand
AGGTGTGGCCTTGTTAAGGGAGGTGTGTCACTGTGGGCTTGTCTTCTTCTTCTCTTCTTCTTCTTCTTCTTCTTCTTCTTCTTCTTCTTCTTCTTCTTCTTCTTCTTCTTCCTCCTCCTCCTCCTCCTCCTCCTCCTCCTCCTCCTCCTTCTCCTCCTCCTTTCTCCTCCTCCTCCTTCCTTCTTCTTCTTCTTCCTCCTCCTCCTCCTTCCTCCTCCTCCTCCTTCTTCTTCTCCTTCTCCTCCTCCCCCTCCTCCTCCCCCTCCTCCTCCTCCTCCTCCTCCTTCTCCTCCTCCTTCTTCTCCTTCTCTTTCTCCTCCCCCTCCTGGTTTTTTTTTTTTTTTTTTGGTTTTTGGAGACAGGATTTACTTGTGTAGTTTTGGTGCTTGTCCTGGAGCTTGCTCTGTAGACCAGGCTGGCCTTGAACTCACAGAGATCCACCTGGCTCTGCCTCCCAAGTGCTGGGATTAAAGGTGTGTGCCACCACCTCCTGGCTGGAGGCTTGTCTTCTTGTCTAGATTGGCAGATGAACTCTTGGTACCTGCCTATCTCCACTCCCAGCTCTGGCATTACAGCCATGCACAGCCATTCGTGTGGGTGCTGGGATTTGAACTCAGGTGCTCATGCCTGCAGAGCAAGCATCTCACCAGCCCCTTGTAGGAAGATTTTAAAGATAAATTCATATCTGTGTAAGGTCTAGGATTACTCAGGTCATCTATTTCCTGTATAAAGAGCATTGTTGGCTTGATCTCTTATTTATGTCATCAAATTGGTTTGCATGAAGTTGTTCACAGTAAACACACAGATTTTGTTCATGTGTATAAATCATCTGGGGATTGTTGTTGCATTTGTTCTTACTATTGGTGTTTTGTTTCTTTCTCTTTTAAAAAAGGTTGATTTATTTTATATATGAATAAATAATTTATATTATATATAATTTATATTATATATAATATAAATAGATTGCTTGCCTGATTGAGTGAATACATATGCACCTTGCACATGCAGTGCCTCAGGAGTCCAGAAGAGGGCATCAGAACCCCTGGCACTGGAGTTGCAGACAGTTGTCAGTTACCACGTGGAAGCTGGGAACTAAACCAGGTCCTCTGTGGCTCCAGTTCTCCTCTCCAGATGTTTATCAAAATTATCCATCTTCAAGAACAGGTTCTTCGTTTTGCTGATTATCTCCACTTCCTTTCCATTCGCTTTGTTATTTTCTATTCTGGTTTGCATTATTCCATCTCTTCGTCATACTGGTTCCTAAGCTCACAGTCAATGCCACTGATTAGAGACATTTGCTCTTTCCAGGATTGGAGTCTGGTGTCTAGCATCCTTCTTATCGGCTGGTTTAGTGGCTCCCTTCAACGTCTCAACTTTTGATTCTTTTCATTGATACAGTTCCCTTCTGTCTGTGCAGGGCTTTTTTCCTCTGGCTATAGGCAGCTTCAACTCTGAAATGCTAATTAGGATTGAGAATTCTTGGCTTTCCACACATTCCACTCTGTCCTGAGTACTCTGCTTTCCTTAATTTCCCTTGACTCTGAGTTTCATCTCCTAAATTAAGGAGTTAGACTTTGTCATCGCCTTCCTTTTGTTGTCTGACGCCAGTTTTCTTAAAAAAAAAAAAAGTTGTTTCATATATGTGTGTGTGTACCTTTAAAGTTTCACTCTCACAAACATACATGCATACAGTCACACACACACACACACACACACACACACACAGTTAGTTAGTTGTTCGATTGGGAGAGTGATCCTCAGTCAGAAACAGAAGTTGGTAGCAGACTTTTTACAACCCAGTATTTGATGTTACAATCAATTTACGAGATTATCATAAGCACTATAAAACAAAATGTCAGAAAATAACAAGTATTTTTATTTTATATAATTTTTCATGTATCAAGGGCAAGTTGTGTGTGTGTGTGTGAGTGTGTATGTGTGTGTGTGTGTGTGTGTGTGTGTGTGTGAGAGAGAGAGAGAGAGAGAGAGAGAGAGAGAGAGAGAGAGAGAGAGAGTAAAACTTTAAAGGTAGACCATTTGTATGTGTGTGCACTGGGTTGTAATGCACCTGGTATTCCTACCCTGGTTCATGATCAGAATGTCTGGAGAGATATTGTGGGACTACACCATGGTTCAGTGCAGGCGGAGGGGGGTGGGAGGGAGGATAATCTCTACTTCACATGGTCCACCTAAAAATGTTTATCATGTCCTCAAAAGCCAAGGTCTGGGGGGGGGGGTCCTTGGAATGGTCTCTGTTTAACAGCTTTGAGGTCTCAAAATTGATATAGATCTTCAAGTCTATAAGCTAATAAAGAATTATCAATTATCCATGTGTCCTGATTGTCCATGGTATGGTTAAGTTACCAGTGTGAATGAAGGAGATGCTCTCCCTGACCCAGTGAAGGACAACACATCTGGTTACTAGAGGAGGTGAGAGTAAGGTTTTTAGAAGAAATATGGGAACTCAGAGAACAAGCCTGGAGGATGAGAGGAACAATGTCCAGGAAGGCTTACACAGATAGCTGGCCATGTTAGAGCTTAGGTGAGGCATGCTTCAAATTCAGTTTATTTTATTTACTATTAAGCACAGATTTTAACCACTGTGATCTGGAGCTAGGTCAATGAATAGAATTGATAACAATTCCTGCCTCTAAACAGTTTCCATAAATAATCAGTTTAAAGGACAAAGTACTATGGACAAAGACAGGGCACAAGAGACACCAGGCAGGAAGCCGGCTGCCCTTTCTAATTTGAGTGGGATAGTCTTACACTCCCAATGTAACAGTACCACATGCCCATTCTATGAATTCTGTGAATATTCCAACATTCATTAGACCCTTACTGCCTACAAACCACATTAAAACTGCCAATCTTGGATGTTGCATGAATACTGCGGTCACTAACACAGAAAAACCAGGAGGGAGAGTACTCAGGAGCCAGGAAGGTAATTACCCCTCCCTCTCCCCAGTGTTCCTAGGGGTTTCTCCACCTAAGACACTGGCAATAGGGAGGCGAGATTGCTCGGTGAGAAACAACACTTGGTGCGGAGCCTGATCTGAATTTGATCTCAGGACAGAACTGGCTTCCGCAAATTGTCCTGATTGGGCCATGGTTGGCTAGCCCATACATGCACAGTAAGTAAATATTTTATATATATAATATATATATAATATATATACATATGTGTGTGTGTGTAACCAGAAAATTCTTCCTAAAAGAACGCTGACAGCACAAGACTGGGTTTCACTGTGTCTCCTGGACAAAGACCCTTTTGCCTTTGGCTTCTGTGCTTTGCCACGGCAGCAAAGGTCGCAGGCAGAACTGAGGAGTGACCCGAAGCTTGGCGGTGCAGTCTCGGTGTGTATCAGGGCTCAGTGAAGGGATGAGGTTACTTGCTGGCTTTTGCTCCAGGCTTCAGCCAGGCGTTTGAGCGCCATGGCATCTAGAAGAAAACCCTGCTAGATGGTTTTAATTTCTTAATGATGTTAAGGCTGTGCGGAGACCCAAACATTACCCTGCCTTCTCTGGTTTCTCCACCCTTCTCATTCCTGGCCTTTGCTGGCAAATAGGTGACCATTCTTATGCCTTGAACTGGACTCCGGCACATAGTCTTGTGTTGTGTGGAGGACTTCCGAGGCAGGAGTTTGGCTGGGTCGGTAACAGGCACACTATTTGGGCAGCAACGTGCACACAGCGCGGCGGCGGTTGCGCATCTGGTGCTGGAGCGCTCCTGCCGCGCAGTTCCTGGTGAGATGGTGGCATTGGGACCCTGGCATTGGGCTGATGCACCGGAGTGTGCTGGGCTTCTTCTCCCCGCGTGGGGGCACCAGAGCCCTCGGAAGTGTCAGGCACTGCGGCGCATCTACCGGATTCTCTTTTAAATGACTGCGGATATGCGGGCAGTCAGAGCCGCAAATGGTGAGAAGAGGCTCAGACCAGGCCTGAGAACGGTCCGTAGCGGTCATTTAATTGCACCCGCACAGCAGTTACGGTTTATCACTCGACCCTCTGGAATCGCCTCACGTGTCCCCAGTGAGACTCCAGGGCGCTGCCAGAGCCTGGCCTCTCGGTAGCTGGAAGCACATCCTGCTGGGGGCAGCTCAGGCGCAGGGTACACGTTCGCGCACATGCGCGCGCGCACATGAACACGCGCAAGGTACGGCAGGGCAGGGGACCAGGGCTTGGGTGCCCCGCGTGGGGGTGGGTGTCGTGGGTAGTGAAGCTGTGATCTTCGAATGGCGGCATCCTGCCAGGTTAAAGAATAAGAGATGACGCAGAGCCACCCACTCCACAGGCCAGGGTCGGTGCAGAGCATTTAGGGAACCCACTGCGCGGCAGGCGCGCTCCCTTCCCCACGCTGGGCTCTTCCTATGCCGCAAATGGCTGGAGAAAGGCCCATCAGAGCTACACTTGTGTCTGCAGGCTGCGCTCTCTAGGCAGAAACCCCGTCAGGGAGAGCTTTGGAACCACCCACCCCTAAATAGGTAGTCCGGAACCGGGCAACGGTCCTTGGTTGCCAACGCACCTCATTATATATTTATTTTCGTGGGGAGGGTTTTGCTTGCCTTTCCTATATTTTGGGAATAGCTTGCTTTCCTTTTTGAGCAGGATGGGAAAGGAGAAAGCAGCGGGGAGGGAGAGGGAAAGGGAGGATTCCTACAATAAGAATCAGCTCATTTTTTCAGAGCCTAACCAAGCCCGGCTTCCATTTCAAAAAGGGGGAGCTAGCCTCTACTGCGGTATGGAAGAGATGTAAGAATTAGGGATCCAAGAAGCATCCAGCGGTGCAACGCTGCATTTCAGAGGTACCTGGGTCTAAAGGGACACACACGCACACACATGCACACTCGCACAACTACTCCGCCAAGGTGTGCGCGCGCGCGAGTGTGAACTCCCACATGCTGCTGTCTGCGCCTAGCCTCTGGCACCAAGCCTCCTCCTCCCTGCTCGCCCCCAGATTCCCTCCCCTCCGCCTTGCTTTTGTCTGGAGGGTGCTATGCTATGCGTGTGTGTGTGTGTGTGTGTGTGTGTGTGTGTGTGTACGCGCGCGCGCGCGTGCGCGTGCGTGTGTGTTTTTGGATTTCATACTAATTTTCTGGAGTTTCTGCCCCTGCTCTGCGTCAGCCCTCACGTCACTTCGCCAGCAGTAGCAGAGGCGGCGGCGGCGGCGGCAGCGGGTTAGAGCCCAGTTGCTGCTGTTGCTGCTGCTGCTGCTGCTGCTGTTGCTGCTGCGCTCTGCTCCCAGCGCTTGGGGTGGGAGGCCCGGTGAGCCTCACGGACAGTTCTCGGTGGCCTCGGCCGGCACGGTCCCCTTGCCGCAGTTGCTCCCCAGGTGGGACGTGCCGCGCCACCTGCCCGCCCCCCACCCCCACCCTGCGCCCAGCGGCCGGGGAGGATTCTGCAGCATCATTGGGGCCCCGTCGCCGCTGCAGCCTCCGAGTCCTCTTTAGAGGGTCCTTGGCTTGGCTGGGCCATGGGATCTGCTCTCAAAGACCCTTTCCTGACCTCTCCTGCCTCGGCCTCAGGCTTGGAGGGCGGGCGGGCACACTGGGGGGCCACTGTGGGGCAAGTTGATTCCGGGGCGGGAGCTGGGCACTCGGACATCCATTCTACATGCTTGGGTCTGGTGGGGGTGAGGAGAGAGTGGAGGGACTGTGTCCCAGTTGGTGCTGTGTAGGCACTATGCTTAGTCTCATCCATGTCTGTTTGTCCTCAGCCCTGAGGTGCGCACCGATATCCGTGCCGGTTTAGCGGTTCTACGACCCAAAGAGTCCAGGGAGATCCACCGAGTGGTGCCTGGCGTGTAGGACCATGCAACCGCCCTGTGGCTCGGAGCCGGAGCCGCGGCCCGCGATGTCCCAGCCACTGTGAACCGTTTGGCCCGCGCCAACCTGCTCAGCCCAGACAGACTCAGCCTCTGGTACGCTCCACTCTACGGGAGGCCACTGGCACAGAACAGCAAGAGGGAGCAGGGAAGGCCTCCCCCCTCCGGCGGGGGACGCCGGGCTCAGCGTAGGGACACGCACTCCGACTGACTGGCACTGGCGGCGAGGGATGTCGCCCTGGCCGAGGTGGCATGGACCCGCCATGGCGCGGCTCTGGGGCTTCTGTTGGCTGGTTATGGGCTTCTGGAGGCCCTCTCTCGCCTGCCCCATGTCCTGCAAATGCAGTGCCTCTAGGATTTGGTGTACGGAGCCTTCTCCTGGCATCGTGGCATTTCCAAGGTTGGAACCTAACAGTGTCGATCCGGAGAACATCACCGAAATGTGAGTTCCTTGTACTTTTTCTTCTTCCTGTCCTCCACTTCAAGGCTTAGGCATGTATATGCCCTGGATGGGGATGCCTTCCAGAGCATTGTGAGAAGTGAGACCAGAGGGGTGGCACCTGTCACTTACCTGTCTGTTTTACTGGCTTAAGGCTGCCAGCTGGTGAAGAGTGACACTAAGATTTCATATGTAGAGAAATATAATCATAGGTGCACCTATGTTCTGTTCCTGGGAACTCCATGTGCATTTTCATTTCAAAGTTCTGAAGGGTGTGTCTCAGGCTGTCCATATATGATAATTATAGTGGAACATTTTGTTTGGTAAAATACAGTGTGTGTGTGTGTGTGTGTGTGTGTGTGTGTGTGTGTTTGTGTGTGTTATGTGAGAAGTTCCAGTAATATTTACCAGAAAGGAGGTTAAAATCACTGACTTTCAGAATTGGTTGAAGGAAGAAAGGGTCTCTCCCTTAACGTCTTTTCCTGAGGTTTGGAGGTGACCAGTTTCCCTTTTCATCGCCTCTATCGGATTTTGCTTGGGAGATTGCTTCCAGAAATGCTCTGAGAATGCTCTGTAAGAGGAGAAGTTCTGAGTGTCGAAAAGCACTCGCTCAAACAGAAAATGTGATCATGGGAACCTAAAAGCCTGGGCTGATTTAATTTGGACTTGACTTCTCAGAGATACGATTTTGAGACCATTTGGATTATAAATCTTAATTGCCCGTTGACTAATTCTCTAGGACTGGACTGGATGGCAAAGCGGTGTGCACCCTAACGGATAGCAGCCTCAGCCTTGGACCTTCCTGTCCCTAGAAAGGTTCCAGCTTGTTCCAGCTTGGTGGAGAAGCAGAGAAATGTATTTTTCTTTCTGTTGGATGTCTTGTGACAAATTCACTACCAAGCAGGAACTCAACAGTCCTTTCTCCAGATTCCTAGGTCACCTGTGTTGGAGGTCCTGTTGTTTTCTTTGCCAGAGATTTTGCCGTTTTATGTCTCATGAACACAAGGTTTTATTCTTCTGTGCAGAGGATTATAAAGCTAAGTTTCCTGGGTGATCGTCACAGTGTTTGAGATTGAGAAAGGCAGCCTGGAAAGTAGGGCTTGGGCTGTGGCCTTCCGGTTGGCGAGTGCGCATGCACCCCCTCCCCCCAATGTACAAGTGTTTTCTGCCAATGTATCTGCCAGTGCCAAAGGCATTGATAACCTGTTTTGGTTTTTTAATGTAAGTAAGAGTTCTTTCTAATCTTGCTGTTCTGCTGGTGGTGGTTATGCTGTAGGACTCGGGTAGAAGGAAATGAGAGCCGAGCAGAGTGGAGTGTGCAGGCCTGCCATAGCTGAGCCGATCTTCCGTGAGCAGCTGAGTCCAGGGTGCCGGTTCCCAGTATTTTACAAGAGGCCAGCAGCCCAGTGGGAGTGCAGGGTGGGTATGGCCCTGGCAAGGCCTGTCCAGGGCTGGGCTTGTCTGAAGAGTCTATGGCCTTTCTCAGAACCCTTGCCTTTTCGAAGGCCGGTCGGTGTCAGCCAGATGGCAGGGCCTTGTGGAACTCAGAGCCTTCCTGGGGATTGGAGACCAAGAAAGTGCATTGACACAATGGATACTGCAGCGTTTTTTGTTTTTGTTTTTGTTTGTTTGTTTTTAATTCAGTGAGAGACACTGAATGAAGAAAGAAATGAGACATAGTGTTCGATTCTCACGTCAGCTGTTATACTCTAACATTTTAAGACCAGCTTGAAAAGAAAGGAAAGTGTCCCTAAATCGACCAAGCACTGGGGCTGACTTTGCCGAGCTTTCTGCCTGGTGCACACACGAAACCAACAGTTTGGACGGAACATTCTGGGTTTGCTTTCTTCTGGACGATGTGACTCCTTTTCTACGTGAAGGCAGCTTCCTATTTAAACAAATATTTACTAAAGTCTCAGTCATTCATTCTATTGTGACACCCTAATTCCTAATCTTCTTTTATACTTCTTCCTCTGATTTGAAAATCCATTGATATTGAGGGAGCTGAGAACTGTGTGTGGCTGAGTATTTAGGATGCAGGAGTTGGTTGGTGATATCTACCAGGTCTGGAAGAAGGTATTTTTGTATACTTAGCCCCTCCATGGTGCTTGATCCTATCTATCGGGCATTGAGCGTCTTTATCTGTAAAATGTATTGCAATGCTTCTTTGGAAAGCACCAATTATTTTGAACTCAAAATAATATCAATAGTTGAGTTAGTTTCACTCTCAGCCTAATATGACCCATCTGTACTCCTTTTCCTACATGATAACATTTGTTTGAACAACTTGGCCAGAGGATACAAGCTAAAGTTGGAACTAAATTCCATGTTTTAAAAAAACTTTGTTATTTGGTCCAGTGCTATCCCTAATTGTAGTCTGGGCTAGCAATTTAGTTTATCAGTATACCCCTGAAGTTATGTGTTTCCAGCCTTTGGAGTGATGCCTGTAATCCTCCTTCAGAATATGCTAAAGCAACAGCCTACTGTATACATTGAAAGATATAGTATCTTTTAGTATCTGTATTTTCAACTATGGTGTGTGTCCCTTAGGGTGCATAGGGAGAAGTGTTAGAATATTTTGAAAATAAATGCATAGTTAGCTAACAGGTAGGACACCGTGTTTGCACAGAGTTGAAGTCAACTTGACACTATGATGTCAGAGTCATTGTTTGAATGTATTTTATTAGAAATCTTGGTGTCACCGCATGTCTTACATTCTTTATTGGCTGAGCTGATCTGTCTAGATCTGCATTTCTCTGTGAGGATCACAAATGCATGCTCAGCATCCCATTGCTACGTGGCAGCTACTGACGTTTGTAAATGGTTAATGCCATAGTAGCGCTAAATTAACTTTTAAAACAGTGCTAATGTTACATGTAAGTGCAACATCATTGGGGTTATGGCCATTTAGGTTTCCATTGTGTCAAATGCCAAGGTGCACTGCAAAAGGTAATGTTAAATCTCACTCAAGTATCAGGAAAAAGGCATAGTTAAGTTTGCCATCTTAATTTATGGTTAAAACAGATTTACCATGGTAAGCCTTTTTCAATGTCCAGGTCTGCAGTATTTTGTAGCCTACATTATGGAAGCTGTGCATTCTAAAATTGCGTATGTTTATGAAGGCCAATAGGGATCTTTTTCTGAACGTCTTGGGTGGTATTCTCTGAATTGAGGGCAATGATGGAACCAAGTCTAATATTTATTTCTCTTAGCACAACATAAATAGAATCCACAGCTTCTATTGCCAGAGCGTCTATGTGCATTTTATCATCGCCTGGTTAAGTACGGTAATGCCGTGCCATTAATACATTGATTTTGGCCCTGGCACCTTAGTAAGCTTTGCTGTTGCAATTAATTGTGTTTAAAACATCCTGGCATTCACAAAGATTCAGCCAAAGGCATCAGTGTGATATTCACTCCACAGCACCTCCATCGGTGGCTCTAGAACTTTGGGCTGCAGTTTTTCTGCACTTAAGAGTCATGACTTTCATCTAGGGTGTGCTTGCACAAGTCACACTGGACTTATTAACAGCTGCAGTGTTCTTCATTTTCTAAAACAGCTTGCAAGCTGGAGGTACAACCTTGCTGTCCACATAGTGGAGGTGTGTACATACCTCAGCTCAGGATAACCGTTTGGAGTCCTTTACTTTCATACCTTCAGTCTCATTCTGTTGTGCTGGGGAAAACAATGAGAAAGCCTCGTGACCCTTCTGACCCTGCTCTCTCCCACCTCCCATCATTGAATGTACAGGAAAATGTGTTTGATTTTCTTCTTCTCTGAAAAGTGATACTTCCTTATGGGAATTCAGAGTGCTCAGAGTTAAGAGAAGAGCTGGGTTATATATTGTTACAAGCAAGCGGTGGGAGGTTGGAGCAATGTGGTCATAGCTCCCTCGTGCTGCATGTAGGTCTGTTTAAGGCCGTTCGCTGCTTCCATCTCATGAACCATTTGTTGTATCTCTTTCACTATTCCCTGGTAAAGTTGTTGGCAAAGGCGAAGAGTTGGCTCAGCAGCTGATGGTCAAGACCTCTTTCCCCTTAGGGACAGTCCATATGATTTCTGAGATCTCTGACTACATCTAGGTTATTGAAGGATAAAACCTAGAGTTTTTGTTTAGCTGGGGAAGAAAAATTGAATTTCTCCTTGTCTCATTAATATGTTTTTTGCATTAAGTAGCAAGTCATTTTACCTGATTTGAATTTATTGCTTATTAAGGAGAGAAACATTATCAAGCCGTTACTGGGGACCATACACTGCCATCATCTTCAGGCTATGTTGGCTCTTCTTCATCTCTAGAATGTTCCTTGTAGGTTCAAAAGTCGTGGAGTAGAATATGGCATTGTATCTGCCAGCTCATTGAGCAATGTTAGTATCTAGTGCCTCTTGATTACTATAAGTCAGTAAGGGGATATAGAAGAGAGATTATTTAATGGATGGCAAAATTTTTGTTTGGTGTGTATGTGTATGTGTGTATGTGGGGGGGGGAGGGAAATAGAAAGGCAGAGAGAGAGAGAGAGAGAGAGAGAGAGAGAGAGAGAGCACAAAAGAGCCTAGAATCATAGATTACTAATAGTTGCTCAGTCATTTTTCGTGATCTGCTTTGTCAAGCTATTTTAAAATACAAATCTCACCTTTCTGCCCAAATGGCAGAGCTCTGAGCTCTGCGCACTGAAGTAGCCTGATAGTTTTAGCCCCACATTTGATTGCTGGTCGATCTCCATTAAAGAGGCAAAGACCCCACACCATCAGGATCCCCCACCACTTACCTCACTCTCTGGAGTGTCCAAGAGATTGGGAAATCATAAATATTGATCTGGAGATGAGTGCATGAATATGCCCGAAGTTATCACATCTCTCCAAAGACAGACAGCATGCAGAAACTAAGTCCTTTCTTCAGGTGTTTCAAAACCAGTCCCTCATGGAGACAGGGAGCTGTGACTTTTGAGATCCCACCCCAGACACTACTAACTGGTTCCTTGGTCTCGAGGACTCTGGCCTCCATGTAAGTGGAGAGCTGTGGTTTTAATGCTCAGACAAGTTTCTCCTGGCTTTGCAGCTTCAGCTAGGGGCGGGGGGTGCAGTCCTGGCACCAGCAGTGGAAGAAGAGAGGGTGCCTGGTGCTCAGGGTCAGCAGTTCCTTTCTGAAAGCCCTTGTGTCAGAGTGTGATACAGGTGTGTTTTGCTCTGAACTTCCCCAAACTATGTCTTTTAAAATGTGAGCCACTACCTAGGCTGTCTGATGAGATGAGGTGACAGGCCCGGCTTCAGAAAGGCTGCTTCAGATCGAGACCATAGGAAGAGGGGGCCCTGGAGCCTCCATCCTCCTCACTGCAAACCCCCAAGGTCTTGCCGGAGTGAGAAGTTCTGGCTCCTCCAACCAAGTGAGTGTTGCGTCCTCTCTGTTGGGGACCTCTCCTCTGCTCTTTGTATTCAGACAGAAGTCTGACTCCATACAGCTGTTAGAGCATTTTCAGCAAGGGGAAGACAAGCTTGGGATGGCTAGCTCTGTGCAAACACATTCTATGTGAGACAATGTAATTAAAGAGACCCGGGCCATTACAGATTCCAAAGCAATGACTCTACCTTCACATGGGAAGACATGCCTTTTTGTGTTGACCTTACCCTGAAAAAAAAATGTATGTGCATATACAGTCCTCTTCAGTACACAGCTCTTACACAAAGTTGGGCTACAAAGAAAAGTCCTCATGACTTGGCACAGATGAGGAATGCCAAATGGACCAGTGTGGTTGGCTGATACTTGAGAGTGTGCACAGAACACAGGACAGAAAGAAGTCTTTGTCACAGTTGGGACCCACAGCCCTTTATATAGTCTGCTAGCTCCCATGAGAGACCCATGGCTAGAGAGTACTTATGTATCCCTTCCTGGCTTCTCTTTCATCCCTCTTTCTCAGTGCTTTAAGACACCAGACCCAGCTCAGCAGCTGAGCGAGCGAGCAAACCTAAGGGTCCACTTAGCTGCTGTCCTGTTATAGCCACAGTTCAGGATGTTCCGGTGAGGAAACGCCTCTAAGACAGAGCTCAGGTTTCCTGTGGAGTGTTGCCCAAGATGGATCTGACGGGCTCTTTGGGATGGGCAGACGCTTATGGAGGTTTAAAACTTCACACTGAAGTAGGTGGGGATGGCCTCTGAGGGCCTGGAAGGCTCACCGGTCTGCCCAGTGCTCTAATGGAGGAGGGCACAGGGGTGGAACTCCAGCGACTCACTGAGGTCCCAGTCTCCTCAGTTGTAGCTGCCTGGATTTGCTTTTCAGAACTCAGGCAAAAGAGCTCTGGAGATCTGAATAAATGTTCAGACTAAGCACCACGGTGGCAGGAGGGGGTGCACTGATATTTCATCCCGTTCTTTCCTCTCCCTCCCCACCCCTACTTTCATCCAGCTCCTTTGCAGTCTGTTATACTGTTAAGAGAGACATGATTTGAGTGACTTTAGTACTTTTTAATCTTCTTCTAGGTAACAAAACTATTAATTCACTCTACTAAAGTTCCTTTTCTATTTCAAATACAGATCAGTTAACTTTTAGGACCCCAGCCTTTGCTGCATACCCATATACCCTAGAACGATATTTCGTGCAGAACCCTGTGACTATGAATATATACATCTCTACTAAAACTGTACTCTGTGTGAGTCTTCAGGCTGAATTATGATGATTTATAAAACTCCTGGCAATGGAAACTTATCTGCTTTAAGTTACTCTTTTAATTTCATTTCAATCACTATACTGCTTGCTTGCCCGTGACCTGATGGGACATCTCAGAGTGAAGTTTGTAAATGTTAGTGCATCTCCTGAGTCTCTGATGAGCTTTCAACACAAATGGAAATCGTTCTGAATTAAAGGATGCTGGGATTTCAGTTTTCACATGACTTGTGAAATATGGTGCAATGTTAAAGGGTAAAATCAGGAAAAAAAATTTTTCAAAAGGATGAGAGAGCAAAATGGCTCAGCAGTTAAGGTGATTTGTCACCAAGGCTGAGGACCCATGGGTAGACTGTCTCCTGCCAGTTGTTCTCTGAACTTCACACACACGTACATACACATACACACAAATAAGTAAATAAATGAACAAATATTTTCAAAGACCAGAAAGCCTAAGCCTTGTCACAGGGGTTGTTCTACTTTACGGACCCCAGAGTCCCTTGTGAGGTCAGAGAGGTATCGTAGCCAAATGGGACTCTTGCTCACTGTACACAGGTCATGTTTCTTTGCTGAAGTTGCCTTACTCATTTGTTATGTGTGAGCAAGAGAGCTTGGCATGGTGACCTTTAGATTCCCTGGCAGGGTATGATTAAAAAATAAAAATAAAACACAACCAAGTACCTCTCTCCAAAACAAACAAACTGGGCTGAGGAAGTGGTTCCGTGGTAGAAGGCATACCCAACATGCTCAAGGTTCTAGGCTCAATCCTCGGCACCACAAACCAACCAAAGAACTACCTATCCATCCATCCAACAGCCCAACCCACCAACAAACTGCCTAACTAACCACACACCCCACATAATCACACAACGACCCACCCACACAACCAGCTACTCACCCATTCATCCAACCGCCCAACCCACCAACAAACTGCCTAACTAACCACACACCCCACACAATCACACAACCACCCACCCACACAACCAGCCACTCACCCATTCATTCAACCGCCCAACCCATCAACAACTACCTAACTAACCATCCGCCCACACAACCACATGACCAGCCAACTGAACAGAAAACCCCAAGCAGGCCAACAAACCACAGTTACTGTTTAGTTGGATCCAGCTGCACTTCAAAGCTGTCCTAGGACCTCTCTAGGGTGCTATAGAAGGTTTTGTGTCCCTTGTTCTAAGGCTTGAATGTTTATGCCCACCTCTAGATTCATATGTTGACATTTGATCCCCAAAGCAGTGGTGCCAGGAGATGGCAGACCCTTCATGAATAGATTGAGTGCCCTTTAAAAAGAGACTTTTGAGAGTTCAGTTGCTCTTTCTACAACATGAAGAGATACATAGAAGGCGCCACCTGTGATAAATAGGCCCCGTTAGACACTGCATCTGCTGGGACCTTGTTCTTGGTCTTGTCAGCCTTCAGAACTATGAACAATAAAGTTCTGTTGTCAAAAATTACTTATTTACACATTTTTTTTGTTTATAGCAGTCCAAACTGACAAGCACACCTGGGTGCTATGGCTCTTTCCATTTGTAACTTTTCAGCTCCTTATGTCTGTGGTACTTTTCATCCCCTCCTCATCTCATATTCCTAGGACACAGACAGACAGACAGACAAACAGACACACACACACACACACACACACACACACACACACACACAAAGAGGAGGGGGGCGATTTGGTGGCAAATGCTTAATGGCTTGTGGAGCAATCTTGCTCTTTTGCTCTTTCTGGGTAGGTGACCTGTGATTTCGACCACCATTCTTTCAGCTGGACTCAGATTGAATAAGGTTAACACAGAAAATGGTTAAAGTGGAAGGAGCCATCTACAGGAAAATGGTATTTGGACTTTGACAAACTTGGTCTGACCTCAAGGATCCTTGTGCTGGCACCTCAGTCCCCATGTGTGTTATAGAGAAGTGGTGGGACCTTAGAGGCAGAACCTAGTGGGAGCTGAGTAGACCATGGGTCACACCCCACGAATGAACTGAGGTCTTTCTGGAGGTACTCTGGTCTTGGGGAGTGAGTCAGGTATCATGTGACTGTATTCATTACAATGAAAATGGGTTGCTGTAAGAGGGTGGTCCCTGTGTCTCCTCCTACTTTGGCTCTGCATAGCTGTCATGAGACCTCACCAGACACCATGCAACTGCTTTGCCATGTGCTTGGCTTTGGAGAAATGCAAATTAAATCAACTTGGCCTTGGGTAATTTTGTTACAGCAGCAAAAACAATGTCCAAGATATGTTGAAGCTATCAGAGCAAGTGAGAGGGTCTGACGCCTTTGGGATGTTGGTTCATCTAAATAACCCTGGGTCTGGGATGCTGTGACCACCTGATCCTTAACAGCTTGAGTGTTGAACCTAGAAGTAGGGACTTAGATGGATACTAACCCCCAAGAGACTCTAGCATCTGATCAGTCAGACATATACTGGCAATTCCTTTTTGTGTTCTGTTATTTATTTATTTATTTATTTTTAAATAGAGCCTACTGTGATACAATGGATGACTGGGTAGTAGAATTCTGACATGCAGGATTTCTCTAAGTCATCCACCTCAAGTCAGCTCTCTGCTGCACTGGACAGTGTCCTTTCTGTGGATTCCCACTAAGATCATTGAGGTTCCTCCCAACCCTCCAGGGGAGGGATAACATTCTTAGCATGTACCATCTATCTGCATTTTAAGTGCTTATACCAGCTAGCTCAAGTGCTGATTTCTAATCAGAACTTGCTGCTATAATCTTATCAACAATCACCTTGACACATGTCTGGTCTACTGTGGCTGAGGCTCTGGAGTGTCCCTAACTTACTTGTCTCTTTGGTTGGTCTTTTGTGACAATGGTAATGGAGTATGCCACATCAACAAGGATCAAATCTTATCTTTCCACTCATCAAACTCCTTCACTTCATTTGCCTAATGAGTCTCCACAGGTGTTATTGGGGATAGTATGGCACAGCTTAACAGGCTAGGAGCACCTGCTCTACCAAAGCTGGATCTCAAAACTGATCTGGGTACCCTGTCACGTGTGTCCCTCCACACCCTTCTTTTTTTTTTTTTAAATTTTTATTTTGCAATACAATTCAGTTCTACATATCAGCCACAGATTCCCTTGTTCTCCCCCCTCCCGCCCCCCTCACCTTCCGCCCAGCCCGCCCCCCATTCCAATCTCCTCCAGGGCAAAGCCTTCCCCACAGACTGAGATCAACCTGGTGGACTCAGTCCAGGTAGGTCCAGTCCCCTCCTCCCAGGCCGAGCCAAGGGACCCTGCATAGGCCCCAGGTTTCAAACAGCCGACTCATACAATGAGCACAGGACCCGGTGCCACTGCCTGGATGCCTCCCAAACAGATCAGGCCAATCAACTGTCTCACCCACTCAGAGGGCCTGATCCAGTTGGTGACCCCTCAGCCATTGGTTCATATTTCATGTGTTTCCGTTTGTTTGGCTATTTGTCTCTGTGCTTTATCCGACCTTGGTCTCAACAATTCTCTCTCATATAAACCCTCCTCATTCTCGCTAATTGGACTCCCAGAGATCCACCTGGGGCCTAGTCATGGATCTCTGCATCCAGATCCCTCAGTAGTTGGATGAGGTTTCTAGCACGACAATTAGGGTGTTTGGCCATCCCATCACCAGAGTAGGTCAGTTCGGACTGTCTCTCGACCATTGCCAGCAGTCTGTTGTGGGGGTATCTTTGTGGATTTCTGTGGGCCTCTCTAGCACTTTGTTTCTTCCTATTCTCATGTGGTCTTCATTTACCATGGTCTCCTATTCCTTGTTCTCCCTCTCTGTTGTTGATCCAGCTGGGATCTCCCACTCACCCAAGCTCTCTTTCCCTCGACCCTCGCCCTTCACTACCCCCACTCATGTCCAGGCTGTTCATGTAGATCTCATTCCATTTCTCTGTCATTGGGCGATCCCTGTGTCTTTCTTGGGGTCCTGTTTTCCAGGTAGCCTGCCTGGTGATGTGAGTAGCAGTCCAGTCATCCTTGTTCCACATCTAGTATCCTGTTATGAGTGAGTACATACCATGTTTGTCTTTCTGAGTCTGAAATACCTCACTCAGGATGATTTTTTCTAGATCCATCCATTTGTCTGCAAACCTCATGATGTCATTGTTTTTCTCTGCTGAGTAGTATTCCATTGTGTATATGTACCACATTTTGTTTATCCATTCTTCAGTTGAAGGGCATCTAGGTTGTTTCCATGTTCTGGCTATTACAAACAATGCTGATATGAACATAGCTGAACAAGTGCTCTTGTGGTGTGGTTGAGCATTCCTTGGGTATATGCCCAAGAGTGGTATAGCTGGATCTTGGGGGAGATGGATTCCCAATTTTCTAAGAAATCGCCATATTGATTTCCAAAGTGGTTGTACAAGCTTGCATTCCTACCAGCAGTGGAGGAGAGTTCCCCTAGCTCCACATCCTCTCCAGCATAAGGTGTCTTCAGTGTTTTTGATCTTAGCCATTCTGACAGGCGTAAGGCCTCCACACCCTTCTTAAACTGTAGCACTCTGCCTTGATCGTGGGGGTTCTGAGCAGAACTGTTCTGAGCAGAACTGGGCTTTCTTGCCATTTCCTTCTTGAAGCCCCTTTCCCCTGGGCCGTGGGGGTCACATGCTGCCCTGTCTTCAGCCGCTGCCCTTGGGCTTTTCTTGTAGAGTCTTCTGTTTCTCCATCCAAAGTTGACGTCCCTGAAGTTTTGACCGGAGATGCTCCTGTTCCTGGGCTCCTCCATTCTCAGGCATGGCACCTGCTGCCTTTTCATGCTAATAAAGTCCCATCCATGTTTTCATGAACTTTCAGCGATGATCTTTTGGTTTGTGTGCTCAACTGTTACTGATCACTCCTTCTGGATATGCAATAGTGTACGACACACAGCACTTACAAATTAAATTCATGGTCACTGTCCCTAGCCCATCTGCTGTTCCCTTCCTTTAATGGATGATGCCAAAGCCCACATAGCATCACAGGCCAGAAACCTGGATTTCTCTCTCTCTTTAAATTACTGTAGTCATTTGTATAAATTCAACTCAAACATTTCTTAAAAAAAAATATTCTCTTCTTTTTAGCTCTCCTGTCCATCTTGCTCCCTCTTCCCTTACCCATCCTCCTTTCTTTAAATATTTACTGGGCTTTTACTTTGTGTGGGACACTGTGCTCAGTTCTTGGGATGTGATGAGAAAGGTTGACCTTGACTGTTTTGGGGAGCTTACAATCTGGGAGGGAAAACAAATATCAAATAAACACTTAATTAAAAACAATTTAACTTCTATCACCATCATCTTTTTCTTAAAATACTGTGGTAGCCGCCTAGTTTGCATGCCTGCCTCCTTCCCCACTTTAGGCATGTGTAGCTCTATAGCTAGAATGGGTGTGGGTGTGGTACTAGCCTTTTCAAAATGTTGGTTTTTGTCATGACACTGCTAATAATTTCTCTGGGGTTCTAAAAGATGGTGGTCTTCCCACTCCCCACTCCTCCATCCTTCTTGGTTGTCATTATGCTTCAGTATAAAGAGTCCACATAATTATTGCATGGGATAGAACACAGAAATCAGCATAAAAATCTCTTTCTGCACAGCAGATCTCTAAAGAAGAACAAATTATGGCTGAAAGCTTGCTTAGTGATCTTGGAATCAGAGCCCAGGGCATTTAATTTCATAGTTAAGATATTTGGCAGCATTAGGCTAAGCTTGGTGGAGGCTCCATCTCCATCAGGGCAACATGGCCAGGCAGACCCCTTCTCTCCTTCACTCACTGCCCAGGATTAGTTCTGATTGACACATTCATTCTTTCTAAAGCTCAAGAGCCTTTTGAATTCCTTAGGACGATTTTATGCATTTTCTCTGAAATGCATTAATTTTATTATATGTGATTTTATTGGGGATCAACTTTAAAAAAGTAATATTAAACATCACAAACAATGAAAGCAATATGAATGAGTATCTTCTGAAATGTTAGTCTCTCTTCTAACTGATGCTGAAATCTTCAGCCTCTCGGTCCCTTTCCAATGCAACTCCTCTATCGTCTCAGTCTGTTACTCCTTCCAGAAATAGTCTGCTTGTGCTCATAGCACAGACGCAGACACAGATACGTCTGTTTATACCCACTGTACTGAATCTTGGTTGTTTTCACCTAATGTGTTTAAGCTATAATTCTATCTGAGCTACACACACCACTTTGTTTTCTTCAAAGCTGTCTAAACAACCTGGTGGCCCCACTGGATATTCTCGAGAAATCCACCTGTCTTAGTTAGGGTTTCTACTGCTGTGGTAAACACCAAGACAGAAGCATCTTCAGGAGGAAAGGGTTTATTTTAGCTTACACTTCCACATCATAGTCCACCACTGAGGAAAGTCAGAGCAGGAACCTGGAGGCAGGAACTGAAGCAGAGACCATGGAAGAGTGTTGCTTACTGGCCTGCTCCTTATGGTTTGCTCAGCCCACTTTCTTATAGAACCCAGGACCACTAGCCCAGGAGTGGTACTTCCCATTGTGAGCTGGACCCTCCCCCATAAGTATCAATGAAGAAAATGCCCACAGGCCAGTCTGGTGGGGGCATTTTCTCAGTTGAGGTTCCCTTTTTTCAAGTGGTTCTAGCTTGCATCAAGTTGACACAAAACTAGCCAAGGCAACACCCCTTATTTACCCTGTTCTAGGGCGGTCTCCTCTCTTGAAATGGCAATGACAGGGTGATGAACTCCTTGGTCCGCAGGCTCTTAGCTCTGGGGAGTATCCTGGGCATCTTGAAGGTACTCACTCTGTGCATTTCCACCATGTTCTTTCACATGAGGTGAGGAAAGGTTCAATGGACACCAGCAGGTTCCTACCTGAAGACGACACACATCCTTCTTGGCCTGTGTCCAGGGCCTTAGGATCCCCTACTAAAGATATAAAATCAATCATTGGGGCCCATGGAGGTCTTTTCTTTGGGCTTGATGTCATGAGGGTAGACCATGCCATGAGTGTGCACATCCCTAGTCATGATGATGTAGAGGAAGACTTTTCCATAGTGGTGCAGTGGTGAAGTCTGGATCATTAGCACACTGTATGTTTCTTCTACAAATAGTGCTGGGAAAGCTGGTTATCTATGTGTAGAAGAATGAAACTCCACCACTATCTCTTATTCTGCACAAAACATCTTCATCACAAGCCCTAGAAGCTCCATGTCCTTGATTCAGTGCCATTTTCCTGGCCTTGTTATCTGTGTTGTTAGTCCTTTAGTACTTTAGTGCTGAGATGCGACCACTCTGGTGTTTCAGCACCAAGTCATCATCTTCTCACTTACTCTCAGTGCCTGCTGGCTGTCCCCAGTGGCCTGAAGCCGTCTCCCTGCTCCCTGCCTTCTACTCCTACTCCTGCTGACCTCTCCTTATCTTTTAAGTTTCCAGTTCTCCTGTAATATCTAGGCTGTACCCTCTCCCGCTCTTATAGGACCGTCATGTGTCCCAGTCCCATGGCATCCCCAGTGCACACTGTGTCCCTGCTATATACCCCATTAAGATATAAGCTGCATGAGAGCAGTTACATGATAACTGTGATTATGATAACTATGCATCTTGTTTCTGCTCTTTCTTAACACATTGGACATATATAAGGAGATACACTCATGAATCTGCTACTCTATCATCTACCTATCACCTATCTATCTATATCTAAATCTTTATCTATCTATCTATTTATCTATCTATCTATCTATCTATCTATCTATCTATCTATCTATCTATCTATCTATCATCTATCCTTTAGGATTCCAAATAAGAGTACTCGATTTGGTTTCTTAACCATCAATATGTAAATCTCTAGAGGTGAGTTTTCTGAAGCCACTAGGTTATGGTGTTTATTTATGTGAATAACCTTCACAGAATTAAAATGCACAGTGTTAGTTTGTGCATGCTAAGAAATCAATTGATTGTAGAAGGGAAAATGGCCAAGGATTATTGAGGCCAGATGAACATTTTATTCAACAAGAAGGATGGTAGGGGTGAGATGGGAGGGCAAGGAACCACAGATGCAGAAAGGTACAGAAAGAGCAGAGATGAGTCTAGGGAAGACATTTGATCTCCAGTGAGTAAGTGGGTGTGCTGATGCAGAGCTGGTGTCTGTTGTGCTGTGTAGTAGCCAATAGCAGATAGCCTCATGAGTGAATTGCAGCTCTCTCTGAAGCTGCACATACGATGCTTCACATGTAAGGTGATGCTGGCATGGGAGTTCAGATGGGATTTATGCTCCTTGTAGAGCAGATGGCAGAGGTTGTTCACTTTTCTCAAAGAACTGTAAATGTTAGAAGCAGAATCACACAGTCCTGGGGGCAGTTCAACGCCCTACCTGCTACTGTATGTGTCTGTGTCTTTGCAGTCAAGATGCATCAGGCTGATGCTGTGCACATTGCATGGGGCTTCATTTGCATTTATAGTGATCAACGCAACTTTGCATCTGAGAAATTTTTATAGTTGTTTGCAGAACTGATCATAAAATAACTGCCATATGAGATTGGAAAGCTTTTAGAAAGAGAGTGGAGGGATCTATAGGTGAACAGATGGTGTTGAAAGATCCAAACAGATAATTCCTCCATGAGTTAAATAACATCCATTTGTTTATGTTTATATAATGCTATATATTTATATGTAAATATATACTTATATATGTTTAGATTCCCCATGGGTTTTGGAAGTTGAGAATTTCAAAAAGAGTGGGCATCATTATTAAACTGACTGTAATGCTATCCTCTGATAAGAAAGGTCTCAAATTAGTAGAGTCACGGTTCTCATGGTAGAGGTCAACATTGTAATGTTGACTGTAGTCAGTTTCATAATGATGCACAATCTAAACATCACACCTGATTTCCCAGTACACCACCATAGAAAAGCCTCTCTCCACACCATCAAGGTTAGAGATGTGCATACCCATGGCATAGTTTGCCCTCAGGAGGTGAGACTCAAAAGAGCAGACCTCTATAGGCCCCAGTGGTAGATTTGATGTTTTTTAGTAGGGGTTTCTGAGACCCAGATACCTGACCAAGAAGCAAGGGTATGACTCAGGTAGGAGCCTTCTGCTGTCCCTTGGCCCAATCTTCACCTCACCTGGTAAAAGAATAGGGAAGGGGTATCTTCAAGCTGCCTAGGCTACTCCCCAGAGTGAAGCGTCTGTGGACCAGCTCATCTAACAGGTGTCATTGTGGTATTGAGCTGGGAGAATGCTCTAGAACAGCATCATCATGGGGTGCTGTAGTGGGTAGCCATTCCAGCTTTGACCTGGAAGTACCACCCCCTTTGAGGCTTCAGTAACTGTCATGCCTACAAGGCAAAGCCGAGAGAGGACCTCTGAAGGCCCGAGATCCAGATGGGCGAGCTCTCTTGGTTCCTGGATCCTGGACGCTGGAGGTAGAGCAAGCAGAGTTCTCCAGAGAACACTGCTGGACTGTGCTACACTTTTCCCAGACCCTGTAACCTATCCCTTCACTTGTAAGTTACCCCACAAAATAAACCTCCCTTTTAACTACATGGAGTTGCCTTAATATTTAAACCAATATCTGGCGTCCAATGTGGGACAAATTCCAAAGGCCTGGGTGGCTCCCACCCTCAGCCTCCTCCCTGGCTGGTGGGTACCTAAACCCGCCTGCAGAGTTCCATATAACCAGGCAATGCCTACATGGTTCCATTCCTGAAAAAGAAAACAGCTAAGTCCGGTCTCAGTTCCCTAGCAAGCTTAGCCCCCAGACCAGCAAAAAACCACTGTGAAGTGAGATGGTCTACCTCCTCCCTGAGTGCCGGCTGCCCACCTTCTTGGCTCCGCCTTGTAGGCGTGACAGTTACCAAAGTCTCAAAGGGGATGGTACTTCCAGGTCAAAGCTGGACCGGCTACCCACTACAGGGTGCATTTCCTGAGAGCATGCAGTGGGCTCACTATACTGTTCAAACTCCTTCATAGCAGAGCCTCACCTTACTCTGCAGGGATGTGACACATGGCAAGCCATGTTCCCAGCAAGGACAGCATGAGCATGGGATGTGATCTCTCTTCTCCTCCTCCCCCACTGCTGTTCTATCCTGGGAGAACCCTGATGTTATGAAAGTTCCCCTTCTCACCATTTTTCTTTTATTTTTAAATCATTAAAAACAATAACTTCATCGTAAGCACTGCACAGGTAGATTAAGGAAGCCACCCAAACACTTGCCCAGTTCCAAACTCTAGACCTTCCATACAGTTAGAATGGTCATTCTGAAGCTATGAGCCTCACTTAAACTTTTACACATTCACTGCCAAATATAGTTTTATGCACTTATTCACCACTAAAGGGAAGAAACACGACAAAGTTAAAATTATAAAAATGATTTGCTTTCTG
This sequence comes from Peromyscus eremicus, assembly GCF_949786415.1. Classification (NCBI taxonomy): domain Eukaryota; kingdom Metazoa; phylum Chordata; class Mammalia; order Rodentia; family Cricetidae; genus Peromyscus; species Peromyscus eremicus. The sequence continues at coordinate 5,039,339 of NC_081420.1, read as the reverse complement.
CCCTCTTTTCTAACTCACGTGTCTTTTACCTGCATTCCACCCTTCATGGTCACCTCTGTCACCTCCATTTCTAAGTGTTTTACTACACCACACAAGCACATGGACATCATAGGCTGGGAGCCTCATCTGGGGGACAACCTGCTCTCTTTTTCTTTTTGAGATTGGGTGGCTCAAGTGAATGGTATACATTCTAAGTCTATTCTTTTACAAATTCATGACTTTATTTTTCTTTAGAGCTGAATAATATTCCACTTTATACACATGCCAGGTTTTTGCTATCCATCCTTCTGCTGATGGGCGTGTAAGCTGGCTCCATTTCCTTGCTCTCCCAGACAGAGCTTCAGTGAACACAGATGTCCAAATGTCTCTGGGAGGATAGAGAGCTCTCTCTCAGGTATATGCCAAGGAGTGGAACAGCTGGGTCATGTGGAAATTTTGTTTTTGTTCTTTGAGGAAACCGACTTCCATAATGGGTATGTTAATTTGTACCGCTAGCAGAGAATAAGGGTTCCTCTTCCCCCATGTCCTCTCCAGCACTTGTCAGATTTCTTGAAGATAGCCATTCTGACTGAGGTGAAGGTATTCTGTTTTTGTTTTTGTTTGTAATAAAAAACTGATTGGCTCAGGTGGCATGGGCAAGCAGATGGTCAAGTTCATTTCCACATTCTCAGGGTGTGGTCACTGCTGTAAGGAAGGACATGTTGCTAGGTGCTCTAGGAAGTGGGTCAAGCAGCCTCTGTTGATTCACTTCCTGTTTCTGATTCTTTATCTGGAAAAAGGGGTAACCACAGAACCTTTCTTGTAGGTCATTGTGAGGCTGAATTAAGCAAATGCATGTAAAATGCTTAACTCAGTTTACCCTTTTCTCTTAGATTTTGACTGTCTGTCCTCAACTGTATTTTGAGGGGCATTTTGTGAGGTTGAGGAGGAACTGTAAGAAAGCAAAAGGATTTCCCTTGACCTTGGCATTGGGCAGGTGCTGTGGTTGAGAGCACAGGTTTGAATGAATGGCGTCCATCCCGCTATTGCACGGTGGAATGCCTCAGGGCTGGTTTGCCCTGCTCATCTCACCTGGTGTGCTTGGTTGTTTGGGATATTGACTGTCTGTGTGCTGAGCAGGGAAGAGGCAGATTTAACCACTGACATTCAGGTCACAGTCTTTTTCTACAGTTGTTACATGTCCAGGAGACATGTCTACTTTGTTTAGCAGGTTTCTAACTGTTCTTCTGGACTCTAGAGGTAAACAGTTTGTACTCCAATTTCCCTCAGTTATTATTTTTCAATTACAAGGCCTTTACAAAATATATGCATTTCAAGCATTTTGAATGTTTGGTCTACTGGCGTTTTGCGCATCTGTGTGCTATGCCATCCCAGTATCCATTCCCAGAGGTCTTTGGGGTATGTCATTCTGGACATAGACATCAAACAGCCAGACCCATGCCTGCTCCCACATCTCTTGCCAACAACTCTTCTACTTTCTGCTATGAGTGATCCAGCTAGTTCAGAAATGTGGTTTTTAAATAATCATGTTCCATGAATAAGGGATTTTATAGCAGATCTGTTTAAAAGATGTAGACACAGTCCTCCTTCTGTACAATAACTTCCCCACATCACAGTCACACAGTAGCCTCTAAGGCTTGGGATCTCTCCCGCTAGCATGCGGTGATCTTGTGCCTTGTGTAGAGATGATGCCACGCTGACAGGGAGGGTGAAGCACTGGAGGGGAAACTGAGTGCCGCACACGGTGGCCCTGCTTTGCTCTCACCTTATAACTGTAGGCACATGCCGTGCCAGCTAGAAACAGACTCACAGAGACCCCAAAGCCTCACTTTTGCACCACTCCTCTTCGGTGTTTGCCCACTGCTCACTTTCCCTCTGCATGCTTGATCTATCCTGAGGCTGGGCCAGGGATGTCAGCTCCCAGGCTCTGTCTGTGGAGAGTGACTTGTCTGGCCCAGAGGCCCTCAGCTTTCAGAGCTGTTCTGCTGTGATTTATGTTGGCTGAAGTACTGTCAGATTTCTTCAGCCCGGGCTCTTCATTGGCATTTCTTCCTCAGGAACCATCAATAGCACACTAGTTTACCTGAAGTAACAGAGAGAGGAGAAAGCATTTAAAAATACGATTCATGCATGGGATCAAAGTTTCGAAAAGAAAAAAATTGAGACAAGGTTTCACTGTGTAGCCCTGGCAGAACCTGGAACTCTCCAGGTAGACCGGACTGGCTTGAACTCACAGAGATCCACCTGCCTCTGCCTCCCAAGTGCTGAGATTAAAGGAACATGTCACCACTTCTGGTGAAATTTTCCATTTTTTTTAAAAATCAGTATTTATCCTGTAAGATGATCTTACTATAAGATCAAGTAATTATGTGTTATGGTCACATATTTTTTTAATGAATAAATATTAGAAGCACAACAAACAATTCCTTATTAGTTTGAACAGTTGATAATAATTTTACATAATAAAGTTAACAGGGTAAAAATAAGAGGAAATAGGGATTAAAGACAAGAGAGAGATCAGAACATCGTCTACTCCGAACGCTTGGATTAGTTACAATGACTGAGTCCAGCATTTGTCCTCAGCTTCCTGGCAGTGAAAAGAAAACTCATTATTAGGAAGGAGACAGCCTCCTAATCCCACAGGAGCTCAGCTTTGCCGGCACCCTGTGCTGAAAGGAATTTCTTTGCAAGGGCAGTGAGTGATCCAGCACACAGATTTTACAAAGATCCGTGGGTAGATTTCACTTTCTTCTGGAGAGAGCAGGGGACATGACAGTGACGTGGAGTCTGCAGAGGCTAAAGAGGATGAGAGTTCATTCTCCAGGGGCCATACGCATTGTAACCTCAGACTCCGCTCACTGCCCACTCGGGGTCATGTGTGTTATAACCTCAGACTCCGCTCACTGCCCACTCGGGGTCATGTGTGTTATAACCTCAGACTCCGCTCACTGCCCACTCGGGGTCATGTGTGTTATAACCTCAGGCTCCCCTCACTGCCCACTCGGGGTCATGTGTGTTATAACCTCAGGCTCCCCTCACTGCCCACTCGGGGTCATGTGTGTTATAACCTCAGGCTCCCCTCACTGCCCACTCGGGGTCATGTGTGTTATAACCTCAGGCTCCCCTCACTGCCCACTCGGGGTCATGTGTGTTATAACCTCACACTTCCCTCACCACCTGTTCTTTCGTGAGCAGAGCTCTGACAAGCTCTATTGTGTTGCTTGAGGTTGTCTCCCCTGATCAGAGCCTAGAAATGTTCATCTCTGTGTTGAATAAGGCCAGATTCTAGTCTATTCTTGCAAACCAGACAAGCAGATGGTGGGGACTGACATCTCTTCACAGAGACTGAGCAGCCCAGCCTGCGTGCTCATCCAGGTGGAAGCCGCCCTGCCTGCACACGAAGATGAGCTGCAAAGGAAGCAGCAGGCAGACCCAGGCATGCTGGGAAGCCGCAATGTGACATCCCCAGAATTCGGAGCAATGGTGGAGACCCAGAGTTGTGCTAACAGGGCAGCAGAGATGGTTTCGGCCGTCGAGAGCAGCTGTGTCCTGGCAGCTTTTCCAGCCATAGGAAAGCTCCCGGGCTCCTGTGGTGTTTCCAAACTGCGAGGGCTGGTTCCCCAGTGCACCTGCCAGGATGAATTAGCTGTGAACTGCACCTCAAATCACAGAAGGAGCTCACTTATGCCTCACATAAGTTCCCACTGAACTGCTTGTCCTAAATAAATATGCTGGCTTAAACAGGAACTTCAGTAACTTTTTTGCTAATCATCCAGTGTTCGGACCATTTTGTCCTTGTACTGTCATAGTTCAAAGCAATGTCATGCTACCTGCTGAACGATGTCTTCCCATTGGCTGCGCTAGGCTACCGTGACTTGCCAGAGACAAGGCCTGATGATGTTAAGCATATTCCTTGGAGCCTTAAAAATTATCACACAGAATCTACTTTTTCCTCCTTCTGGGATTTATCCACCATCACATGAAGTACTAAATTATGTTTGGCTATGTCTATTGTTATGAAAAATAAAAGTGTGTTAATCAGCTTTCTTTGCTAGGACACAGTACCTGAGGCAATGAAGTTATAGAGGAGCAAAGGATTATTCCGTCTGTGACCCTTGGCTTGTAGTAAGGCAGAACATCATGGTGGGAAGAGAGTGAGAGGGTGTGGAGCAGGGATGTTCTTCATGTGGCTCTCCATGGGGACTGGCTTCCTCCAACGAGGCTCCACCCCCCAAGCCTTGCACCACCTCCTATCAGACATAGGAGCTGGCAAACCCACCTTCTGTATTTGACCTTTGGGGGAATTTCAGAGCCATATCATAACAGGAAGTATTTTGTTGTTGTTTTTAAAGTGAGGTGTTTACGGTCCTTTCTGTGTCATTTTATTGCATGAGGCTCATTTTAGGGATCTGTAGGCAACTCTTGCCAAGGTGAATTGTATGAGGCATTAATGTCTCAGAGGAGATTAAAAGCAAGAATGAAGTCAGTATCATAAAACCTTCCCAGGAGGCAGTGAAGAAAAACCCAGGGCCAGTCAAAAAGTTACAAGCAGAAATACACTCAGATCCCTGGAGGTGGCACAACTGATCACCCACATGATCTAGGATGGAATACTGGAGTGGTTTCCTTTAGCCTCTGGATTTTCATTTTATTTTATTTTTTTATTTATTTTAGTGTGTGTTTGAGAGAAGGAGGTTCAGTTTTTAAAATGTGTAAATTCCTAATTTAAAAATATTAGTGACTAATAAAACATGAGAGGAAGAAAGATAGAGAAAACACGCTGCATTGGGCAGATCAGGATGAGACATGGTGCCCAGTTAGTTTTAATCTTCAGTTTGACAAAGCCTAGAATCAACAGGGTAGAAAGCCTTGGGTGAGGAATTGCTTAGATCAGATTAACCTGTGGACATGTCTGTGGGGGATTGCATTGATTGTTAAATGATACAGGAGGATCCAACCCACATGAATATCACCAGCCCACTGTGGGCAGCATCACCCCCTACGGAGGTGACTCTGGGCTGTACAAGAAGGTTAGCTAAGAGTGAGCCAATGAGTGAGGCAGGGAGTGAGCTGGCCAGCAGCATTACCCCACGGTTTCTGCTTCAAGCGCCTGCTTCAGTTCCTGCTCCAACTTCCCTAAAGGACAGACTGTGACCTGCAAGCTGGAATGAATCCTTTCCCACCCTAAATTGCTTTTGGTCAGTGTTTGATCCCAGCAACAGAGAGAGGTCTAGATCACGCGGCTTGCTGCAACTGTGTAACCCATTTTTAGGATTTGGCACATCACTTGTTGGTTAGATTTTAAATCTGCATGGGAGACAATGTAATAATTCAGTTAAACTTACATCTTCCTGGTAGATACTGATGTGTTTTATATAGACCTTATGCTACCCCTCCAACTAAGTTTTCTGATGACAAATGTACTGTTCGTTGTTGGAAAGCTCATGTTGGCAGACACAGACAAGTGCAATACTCTCCAAACTCTCAGAGAAAAATGCAGAGGGTAACCTTTTTGTCCATAATTACTTGGGGGAACTTTTCTCAGAGTTTGTACACTGGAGAGGACTGAAATATTATCAAGTCCATATGCCTCTTCCTTAGATGTGAGCACTGGAGATGTGTGGCATTAAACCTACCAGGTTGTCAGTAACTAAGATAGTACTCAGCCTCAGTGAGTGCTCATTAGAATAAGCAGCCCTGAGGGAGGGCTTCATGTAGGAGGCAGCTTTCTTCACAGCATGGAATGGTTACTGTCACTTCCCAACTCTGACAAGAAACCGAACATGGGCTCTTTCCCCAGGTCATGGTGCTGACACGAAGTAGAACCAGCACACAATGCTTCTCTCTTAGACCTCTCCATTTACTGCTTTCCAAACACTTCCATTCATAAATTCCAGGGCCTGGGAGCTGTCCTTAGAAGCTTCAGTGCTCAGAGGTTGGCATTGTGTGGGAAACTAAGGGTAATTTCCTATCTCCTATTATAGTCCTACATAGGTACAGTGTGAGATCCCCTGAAAAATGTCCTTACTCATTCCTTTTAGCTCATGATTAATTGTGAAGATCCATTATGTAGACATTCTAGAAATTCTCTGTTGAAGGTACTAGATTTACAAGTCTATATGTGTACTGGTTAGGTGGTTTTTTTCTAACTTGATATAAGTTAAGGTCATCTACAAAGAGGAACCTCAACTGAGAAAATGCCTCCATCAGATTGGCCTGGAGTTAGGCCTATGGTGTGTCCAGCTCACTGTGGGTAGTGCCCTCCATGGGCAAGAGGTCCTGGATGCTATGAGAAAGCAGGCTGAGCAAGCCATGAAGAGCAAGCCAGTAAGCAGCACTCTTCCACGGCCTCTGCTTCAGTTCCTGCCTCCAGGATCCTGTCTTGAGTTCCTGTCCTGACTTCTCTCACTATAAACTGAAGTTGAAATAAACCCTTTCTTCCCCAAGTTGCTTTTGGTCATGGTGCTTATCACAGCAAAACAAAGCAAAACAGGACAAAACTCCTAGTGATTTGGCACTGTGGCTCTGAGGTCAGACCTCAGAGGCTGTAAATCTAGGTTCACATTTTCAGCAACTATGTGACCTTGGGGGAGCCACTAGGCATGGCTGAGGCTCAGTTTCCTTCTTTTAAGAAATGGAAACAATAAAAGTCCCCTGGTGGTATTTTACGTCATAGACAATCTCTGGCAGCTCCTTAAAAGACTGCTGGGGCCACTTCTGGGGAGGCTGAAGTGCTGACATTTGATGTTTGAATTGGTTGGCCAGCTGAATTAAGAATTTTTGTTGTTGCTGTTATTGTTGTTCGTTTGAGACAAGGTTTCTCTGTGTATCCCTGGCTGTCCTGGAACTTGCTCTGTAGCCCAGGCTGGCCTCGAACTCAGAGATCTGCCTACCTCTGCCTCCCAAGTGCTGGGATTAAAGATGTGCACTACCACGTCCAGAATTAAGAGTTTTGGAGCAAGCTTATTTGATACTTTTTGCATCCATGTTGCCATAGCTGTGTGGCATTCTTTCAAAGGAGAAACCATAGTAAGAGAACCCAATCCTGCATCTTGTACTGACCCGTCACATTAACCCTCCACTTGCTTCTGGGCTAAGTTTGAAAACTTTATTCTCGGCTTTCTCACTGAGAAAATGAAGTTGTCTAGCATTGAACCCAGGACGTAGGGGCATTCTTTTTAATTCTTTGAGATTTTATTAAGTAAAAAAATAAATTTTGTACAATTACCCAATGTATTGTGATCCTTTTTATTCCCCTTATAGCCCTCTCCTACCCCTTCCATGTCTATTGACACCCTGCCTCCCAACGCTGCCATTGAGCTCTGTTTTATTACAAAGATAACAAAGCATGGGAGTTGAGAAATGGTTCTATGCCCTATGAAAGTCACTTGTGGCAGAGAGAATTCTGTCAGACTGAGGTGTCTCAGCCCATGGCTCTAGGTATGGGGGAGGAGAGGCACCACTTCATAGCTCTGAACTGAACCTACCTTCAGCCGACCTCTCCATCTATCCTCTACATATTTGGAGGTGAGGCGGCAGGTGTCTGGGCATCAGGGATTCATACTTTTAGGTTGGACTAGTTTAAAGCTCGTATTTGTAAAAGGAAACTTGTGTAGGGTCACTCATTGTGCTTGTGGAGATTTCCTAGTGGGATGATCTGACTGAGAAGCAAATGTGAAATTACAATGTGAGGCAGATCCTTTCCAGGAAGCTTTCAATTCAAAGCCTTCCCTATGAAGTTTTCTGGATATTACTTCCTTCATTTCTCAAAAATCCAGCTTTTTGTTAAGCCTGCAGAGAGGAAATTCTTTACCCTCAGGAAAACGTCTTAATAAAGGCCTAAAATGTCAAGTTGAGACTGGAGAGCACCAGCGGCAGTACAAGGGGACACTGTGGACTGCATGGGTACTTGAGTTGTCTGTCAGCCTTCAAGGCTTGCTAGCAATGGGCTTTCTCCAGCCGAGCTGTCAGTCACTCCTATGTATGTATGTATGGACATATGTGCATTCCAGGCTGTTCTGTAGTTCCTTGTCTCTGCCCACAGCAGGTGCGTGCATCTCTGCCAGGAACCTTCTCTTTGTGGCTTATCAAACACTGTGGTAGTGAGTCTTATCTACCTGAGACATCCATGGCCCTCTCTCAAGCAGGGTGGCTAGAGCTCATTTCGAATATCAGATCCCTGAGACTGTATATTCAGTGGCCAATAAATATTCATCTATTATCATTAAAAATATATACATAGTTGGTTTGAATAAGTTGTATGTTAGTAGTATAATTTCACTTTACAAATTTAAAAATTAAATTTACTTATTTTATGTGCATGAGTGTTTTGCTCGCATGTATATAACTGTACCACGCGTGGACCAGGTGCCTACAGAAACCAGAAGAGGGCCTCAGATCCCCTGGGCCTGGAAGTACAGATGGCTGCAACTATGTAGGTGCTGGGAACCTGACCCAGGTCCTCTGCAGGGGCAGCAGGTGTTGTCAGCCTCTGAGCCCCTAAATAAGTTTTTCTTTTGAAATTGCCACCCCGCCTCTGTTTGCTTTGTTTCCTTGATTTCTCCATGACTCAAGTTGTCTGTCGGATCTGCGTTAGTCTTACTGTGCACTGGCATGCATGTGTCTAGCTTCTCCGGATGGAGGCTGTCTGTCTGTCTACATTTCAGAGCACACATTTCATGGTTGTTTACTCTATGCCGGGGAATGGCCATATCTGTGACAAACAGGACGCCCTACACTTGGGGAGTTTACAGTTCAGTTCAGCTGTGGGGTGTCAGATGGGGCAGTAGAAATGTAGAATTGTTGGTTCAAGAAGCATTCTTTTATCTCTAAGTCTTAAATACACACTGTAGAGTGCTGGGCCCTCGCCGTGGGGTGGACCCACAGAGCTCTGACTGGACAGGGCAGTTTGGGTACTGTCCACCTGCTGCTTGAGGAGTGTCTCAGGCCTGTAGCATCTCTGAATAGATTTTGGTGAATTTTCTGATAGCCCAAGCATATAAGATCTGATTTTTAGGGTAGTAGAACATAGTTGGAATGTAGCGAAAGTGTGAAAAAGAGTTAAGAACAAGGCTCACAGATAAGGTCCCCAAATGGTACCTGGGCTTGAGGAAGGAGGGAGGCTCCTTGTGGGCACCATGAGAGGGTGGAGGCCAGTAGTGACTCCTGAAGGGTTGCTGTTATGGGGTAAAAGTCCTGAGGCTCAAGGAGCTAAGAGGGTTCCTAGGGAGTGTGGAATTTTAACTATTGATTGTCCACTCTCATCATAGTGATCAGAAAGTGGCTGTTAGTGACAAAGTCATCCTCTGCAGGGCAGTGGGGGGAAGCCTAGATTGCTGTGAAGAAATTGTTCTGCTGGCCTCCTGTGAAGTCCTGTGAGGCGGGGGGCTGGAGGAGACCCTTGGCCAGAAAGCTCCTGAGTCCAGAGTTTTCTAGAATCCTAGGCTGGGGCTAGAGTAGCTGGGGGTTGTCAGGGCAAAAGCTCTCACAGTCCTCTGCCAAATTCCTGGTCTTTTCCATGCTTCCTTGGGAATGAAGGCCTTCTCCAAGTCCGAGACCTCTCTTAAGCAGAAGCCTCGGGGCTCTGCAGCACTTCCCAGGAACCCTGGGGAAAGGTCTCTGGGGAGACTTGCTGGGGGGCTGTCGAGGAGATGGTTGAACTTCAGAACTTTTTGTAGCTAGGTGTAAGTCACCAGTAGGTAGTGCAAGGCATTTCTCTTCAGTTCCTGCCTAGAAGCGCTGGGGCCGCCACTGACAAGGGACCAGCTGCAGACCTAGAAACCTTAACTCAGCTGTGTCTGTCTACTGGGGCCTGGAGACAACGGACCTTTCTGTGGTCATTTTACTCTGGGGCGGTCTCTAGTTCTCCTTTCTACCCATTTCTTTTCATTCCTTCCTCCTCTTCTTGTTTAGGTTCCTTCCTTCCCTCCTTCCTCCTTCCCTCCAGCCCCCTCTCCTTTCCTTTCCTCCTCAAAAAGTGAAAACCATTCACAAGACCATCACAAGATAACTTCCTCTACTCGCTGGGATTAAGAAGCCATGCTGTGTCTTTTGTCTCTTCTCTTACAAATCTTTTCTCTTTATAAAAAGAAATAGGATTTCAGTTTAACCAGATAAACCATTTAACAGTTTGTTTCCTTCTCCCTGCCCAAGCTCACCTTCATCACCATCACCATCACACTTGCACACATACTGTAAACACTAGTGGTTCCATTAAGCTTTTAAGTAAATTGTTTCATATGTGTATATCGGAATGTAATTTTGATGCTTTTCAAACTTTGCATGGAGAGCAATTACATATTTAGTATATTTTACTTTTTAAAGTTCCTGATATCTATATGGGTGCATATGTTCTGACTTCTGACTCTATCGTGATATCCTCTTTATTGTCTTCAAATTCCTCCTCTTCTTTGGATAAAGTCTCGCTATATAACTCACGGTAGTTTTGAACTGGAAACTCTTCTACCTCCCCTCCTGAATGCTGGAATCCCAGGAAAGCAACAACACGCCCACATGAGCATTCCTGCATCTGCTCTCTTATACTTATGTGTGAGAATTTCTCTTGGGTGATACCTACAAGTAGAATCATCACTGGACATCAAATGGTACCAGTTTATAATTTTGCAGAACGTGGGCACTGTGCCCTTTGGAGTGGTTACTCCAGGTCATACCCTTCCCCACAGTGTAAGGGAATTCCCCATGTCATTAGCAACGAGTCAGGGTCAGATCTGTCGGTCTGGTGGGGGCTAAGAGATATGACAGTGTTGCTTTTATTTGTGTGTTTCAGAATCCTAGAGGGTGAGCAGCTTCCCATGGGGCTCCTGGCCACTCTGGTTTTCCTCTGTGGACTGCCTGTTAGCCTCACTGGCTCCCCTTCCGCTTATGATTTCTCACTTGGTGGTGACTAAGCAGAATTCTTTTTCTTTTTCTCTTTTCCAGATTTATTTATTTGTATTTCATATGTATGAGTGTTTTGTCTGCATGTATTTCTGTGCACCAAGTGCGTGCCTAATGCTCATGGAGGCCAGAAGAGGGCACTAGTTGCTCCAGAACTGGAGTTACAGTCAGTTGTAGGCCAGGATGTGGGTGCTGGGAACTGAGCCTGGGTCCTCTGCAAGAACAGCCAGTGCTCTTAGCTACAGAGCCATCTCCTGACGCCTAAGCAGAATTTCTTAGGGGTAGACAACATTAGTACTTATAGCTAGCAGCTGGGTTGTGGACTTCTCTTCTTAGATAAGAACCAGGAGCAACCTTAGCATCGGCTGCTGGGGGAGCTTTGCCCACCCAGAACACAGTCCCTTTGACCACAGCCATGTACCCAGCATTCCTTTCTTCATACTCTATGGCCATTTTTATAATGTCGTATGGCCTTTTGAGTGGTTTTCAGAAAAATTGATCCGGTATTAGATTCAAGAATAATCATACTTTGCTGTGTTTGCTGCTGCTTACTTTTTCATGAATGGTGTACATTTATCGTTGACAGAATTGGTCTTCTTGTTTTCTTGAGAATTTGCAACCAAAAAACTTAAAAATAAAAATTTGATTCTTCTAACAAGCCCATGTTTTTTCTTTTGCTTTGTTTCATTTTGTTTGTTTTGTTTTGTTTGAGACAGGGTCTCACTATGTAGCTCTAACTGTCCTGGAGCTCATTATGCAGACCAGACTGGTCTCAAACTTACAGAGATCTACCTGCCTCTACTTCTCAAGTACTGGGACTGAAGGTGTATGCCACCACGCCCGGCCAAGTCGATGCTTTTTTAACCTTAATTCTTTACCTCACTGGCATCTTGTCTTTGTGCTTATTGTGTTTTATTGAGCACAACCAGGTCATGTATAATCTAAGTATCGGGTTTAAATGAAATAAATATTTCACAATGACACAAACAACTAAAAGAAAGATTGAAGTAAAGATAAATGTTTTTGCCATGTATGTTGCTTAGATTCCCACCCAGCGTGTCAGGGAGAATGCAGTGATGATCCTTATAGAAAGAAAAGCAAAATATGGGGGGTTTCAGGAAGATGATGGGCTCCGTGCTAGCTCAGGTACACTGGAAGGTGGGCTTGTCCGATGCCCCAATGCCAAATCCAAAGAAGCCTCCCTCACCGAGTCTTTTTTTTCCTGCTGCTGTGGCATAAAGAAAATGCTAAAAATACTTAGCACTCTGGAATCCAGGTCTTAGTGTAGCACACTGAGAAGAATGAGGTCACTGTGGTCTTACTGAAAATGTTAGTGCAATGAAATTCTTGGAAAAATGTCTCCAAAATGTGATGATTTTGAAACATTTCATAAAAACTTGATGTCAAAAATTGAGCATTCAGTTTAAGTCTTAAAATATTTCCTTTTTCTGTGGCGGATCGGAGGAGGACGGGATCACCATTAGGGACTTCACTTCCATCTTGTCTTGTGTCCTGTGAAGGGCTGGTCTTGGCTTAGGAATCTGAGAGTTTGAGAAGTGGTTGACTTTCTGTTTTGGAGGCTGGGTTTTTGATGTAGTGTTAGTGTGGCTCCTTTTAAAATGATTTTGGTATTGGTGTAGTTTATATAGTCAGCCATTCAATTTCAATTTTAATGTGCTCTAATACTGTTTTCCCTTTCTTCTTCTTATAGATGTGTGTGTGTGTCTGAGTGTGTATATGTGTGTGTGTGTGTGTGTGTGTGTGTATCTGTGTGTGGTCTATCTGTACATCTGTGTGAGGGCATACTTACTTCAGTTACACCCATCCATCTATCCATCCACCCATCATCCATCCACCCATTCATCATCTATCCATCATTCATCTCTCATCCATTCATCTATTATCTGTCCATCGTCTATCTATCTATCATCGCTCCATCCTGTGTGTAATACCTGTTTTGTTTAAGGGGCTAACCTGGAAACTGTGGTGCATATTAAGAATTATAGAAACAATTCTATTTTCAAAGAAATCGTGACCTAAGAATGTAAAGATGGCTTCTTAAACAGCGTCATACAAAGCAGAGCACAAACCCTCCAGAACGGTAGTTTTGATAGCTGTATGTTTGTTCTATTGGTGACTTTATTGATTGCACATGACAAATTCAGATCAAACCAGTTAGTAATATCTAGCTTCAGAAATGGCTAGATTCAAAGACCCAAGTAGTATTTTGAGGACACTGTCCCTTTTTATGTCTAATTAGCTCTCTTCTTGTTGACTTCATTCTTGGATGGCCTCTTTCTTGTGGTAAAAACTTTACCTGTTGGAAGCCCAAGGCTTGTGTTATTCTCCAGCTATGGTTCTAGAGAATGGGAAAAACCCAACACCTCTCTCCCAGGATTCATAGTGTTAAATCTTAAAGAAGAGTTTTACTGGTCTCACTGAGGTCACATGCACATCTCTCAGCCAATCATCATGGCCAAGGGACCATTATTCCTTGTCACTAGCCAGAGTCCTTAGTTAACTCCTATATTAAGAACGCTTGGGGACTGGGGAGGAAAGACAGTTTCTTACAGAGACTTCACTAGGGCCACCTGGAGCTTGTGGAATGTGGTTCCTCAAAGGAAATATTGGAATTGTTGCTGACAAATGCAGAAGGAGGGAATGCTGGCCAAGAAAAGAACAGGAGGGAGAAGGAGCAGAAATGCACTTCATGTTTTAGAAGATAAAAGGAGGAAGTGACTGCATCTCCTGGGATGTGCAGAAACGTGTGACCTTTCTTACACTTCAGGACACATTTTCACCTGTGTATAGTGGTGGTACCTTTAAAAGGTTGCCTTCACTGGAAAGAAAGGGCCGGGGGTGGATCTAGGGATGGATGGAGGAATGGGGGCAATATGAACGAAATAAATTGTACTAAATTCTCAAAGAGCCAATGATAACAAAGGAAGTCTCTTCTGTGGTGCAGAAGGGACTCATTGGACATCTTGGTAAGGTTGCAAAGAAGTTACCCATCACTGTTTTGGTAGAAGCTCTACCTCAGACCCTCCCCTTCTGCCCCCTGGCATCTGTATACCCAAAGAGCCTGGAATGTTCTGGTGGAAGCCCCACCTCAATCCCCCTCCCCCATCTCTTTCTCCCCAAACCCTGCCTCATCTCAGAAAGCCTGCCAAACACGGCTCCTCCCCCAGAGATTCTCAAGACCACTTCCACGGGGTATTTAAACTGCCCCCCAGAAAACAGACATATGAATTTTTGGTCTCTCTTCCCCGTCTCCTCTCTGGGGGACTGGAAAATCATCCCGGAGCGCTTTACCCCTTAAACCTGGGCTTTTTCTAATTGTTTAATTTGGTCTGATTTGGATTGCTGTGTTCGAGAGGCTTATGGGGTGCAGAAACCTTTCACTCATTCCATGTTATCACCTACATTCGGAGTCACCCACATTTCCTTTCTGCTTTGTTACAGTTTCATTGCAAATCAGAAAAGGTTAGAAATCATCAATGAAGATGATGTTGAAGCTTATGTGGGGCTGAAAAACCTGTGAGTACTCACCATTTACGTATGTTACCTCAGAGACTTCCTGTGTTCTGCTGTGGTCGGGTAGGTAACTTGCTGTTTAGTTCTAACATTAAGTGCTGTTATGTATTTTCTGTAGGACAATTGTGGATTCCGGATTAAAATTTGTGGCTTACAAAGCATTTCTGAAAAACAGCAACCTGCAGCACATGTGAGTAGAGAGTGATCTGCCCAATTTACTCAGTATTTTCTCACTCTTGTTTATTTTCTTCCTTTGCCAGTGCTAACCTTCACTTTGGTAGTTAGTGTAGCTATGATAACAGCTTAGGAGCATTAGCTTTGATTCTGATTGATTTCGGAATGGCTTTGGGGTGCTTAGAACAGCCTGTTCATTCCCTTTTGTGAATTTCTGGGCCATTTCCATCTTGGACAGAGCACTGGGCCAATGGCAAGGACTCTGATGTGAAAACGATGTCCTTGTACAGAGGTCTTGATTCTTTTCCTTGGAATAAGACACACTCCCTGCAAGACATCAAGCTAAGTAATCAAGACGCTGACTTGGCCTTGGATGGCTTAAGGAAATAAAAATTACTAATGCTTTTTCTCTTATAATAGGACCATTTGAGCCTTCATTTTCTCAATAGCATGTGCCATGGATTGATAAAAATAGAGGAAAAAAATCAATCACTGGATATGATAAGGTTCAGACGACTCTTAGTAGGAACTGCTTTCCTCCACGTCATATCAGCATTTTGTTGACTCAGGTCAATTGGAAATGCAGGAAATAAGAGTTATTATATGGTTTTCTGTTAAGTCCCTTCAATGATACCAGTTAAGTCAATAAATTATGGGCTTCCTGAGATATCCTACTAAACAGATCACCCAAAAGACAAACACGCCCATGGTCCCTCCCCAAACTCAGATTCCCTCACACTGAGTTCCACATGGAGTAGATCTTCTGCTGGAGGGTTGTCATCTGAGTTCTTGCTGACCAAATTCTCTTTGCAATAACTTGAGCATTTCACAGTTTGCGGTTTACCTGCCGGATCTCACCTAAACATTTCAGTTGCGTAGAATGACGTCTGTATTCCCAGTCGGAGGGAGCTGTGGGACTTACCAGGTGGCCAACTCTTCACTATGTTCTTAAAACAGGAATAAAGGAGATAAAATTTCTGCCATCACTATCATCCTATAACATCTGTCCCTTTCCCCTCCCTGGGGAAAACAGTTCCCGGCCTGATTTCTATGCTGGTTATTAAAGAATTCATTGTCTTAGAGAGACTGCCTGGATGTCCTATGGAGATGTGTTGATATTACTGAAGGCCTTAATTTCATAAAGTCATTATCATGAGTTCATATTTTATATGTGACAGGAATAATGAAGTCACTTTCTAAGATAGAAAACATTCTGCAAAAACAGAATAAAACTCTGGGCACATTTTAAAAACACATTTTCTTTAAACGCTTCTTGACAGCCTGTTTGGATTGGTTTGCTGGGGCAAACCTGATGTGTTGGTGGCCCTTGGTGGCACAGACCTGAGAGCAGGATAAGAATGGGGAAATGTCCCGCTGCAATCTCTCAGAAGTAATTAATGACCTTAATAGTTAAGTTTTTGAATTTTCATTACAGATGACCTTAGACCCAAATCGCTCAGCAGTTGCATTGTGTGCTGATTCCTCAGGGGATTGATGCTCCCGTTGCAATATGAACAGTGGGCCATGGCTAATTGAAATTCTGTTGATAGCCCTTGTGTGTTTTTGTGTTGCTATGTGATAGAATAATTCTAATGGTGTTCTAGCTTGCACCTCCATAAAGTCACGTATCTGGTCCTGCCTCTTAATGTGGTCTTATTTAAGATAAAACACTAAAGAGGGACAGATACTCTATACAGCTTTCTTACCAGACAACAAGCAGGAGCCAATAATTGATCAATCTTCAAAAACTCTATTGATTTATGTAGTTATTGTCAAGCAGCATGACACAACTAAATTAGGCAAGCATTCAAGCATTCACAAAGAGTAGTGAGAAGCCAGTGAGCTTCATGCTTCCACATGGAGAAAGGGGCTATTCCTGGTCACAGAATGAAGCTGAGTCAGGTAAGCCTGCCTTGGCGGATGTAGGGATGGAAGGGAGAGTCAGTTCTAGCATCTGCCTTCTGTCCCAGCCTCTGCTTGGGACTGAGGACCGTGGGGACCAGCTTGTTTTTCCTGGATTTCCCGAATGCAAATTGCACTGACCTCAGTTATCAACACAGTGAGGTGCAAGTGGTTAAGGAAGCAATGTGTGCTGAAAGCTCTCCAGCCCTAGGCTGGCCTGACAACCCCTCTGAGCTCCCTACCTATACAGAAATGTGGGAAAGACGGAACTCTTGCACTTTGGGCTTTAGGGAACTTCGGAGGGGAACCCTGGCTCACCTTCCTCAGCTTGCCTGGTCCATGTTACTCTCACACAGTGGCCATCCAGAGCTGTCTTTGAATGTATGTCTAGGTGCCTTTAATTGCTGCCCAGACCCTAAAACCCCAGGGACTGTGAGAAAAGCCAGCCTGTGTGTTTTCCAGGGGCTTTGCTGAGGTGCTAATTATGCTCTTAACAAAGTTTTACAATCAAACAGTGAGAGGATTGTTGATTTCTTTCTTCCTTCTTCCTCCTTTTTGGCTTTTGGCCCCATTCCTAAGTATGCTTCATAAAACTCATCTTGTTCTCTGGCTGGTCACCCGGCCGCTGTGCTGTGCTGTTGGCAACCCAACAGAGCCGTGGCTTCCAGGGAGGGCCAGCCGCAGGGAGCTGGCTGGGGGCGGCTGCTCCACACAGCGTGGAGCTGACAGGGACTCTTCTCCATGCCTTCCCTTGCCTCCCCTCTCTCCTGGTCTCTGCCTCTTTTTCTCTTCCTTCCCTCCCCACCTCCATTCCCACCTCCCCTCCCCTTCTCCCCTCCTCTCTGTTTTTATTTATCTTGGGAGAGAAGAACATATTTTTTTTTCTTTTTTCATTTTTTTTCTGAAGGATTGGGATTTGTGATGAATATGAGCCTATCTGAGCCTTAAAGACAGGCATAGACTTTTTGATGTGATGTGCTCCACTCGAGCCCTTCTTAGTTCATGTTCCAGAGGAAAAGACCTACATGGGCATGTCTCACAACTTCCTGGTGGGTTATTCTTTCATGTGGGATACCATTGCCTGGGGTAAGCACGCTGCACTAGTGTGAATGAAAAAGATACACGCTTAGAAGGCAGGAGAGCATCTGGCTGTCAGTCAGCGTTCCGGTGGGTGGAAATCTGTGTGAAGGAGGTTCACTGGATGGACATATCCATTCCTGAGTTATGAGAAGCCATATTTTTTCCTCATTCACCAGATGACTGGTACTAGCTCATGATTTAGCTCTTTAGTCACTCTGAAGGTTCACACAGACCAGAACACTGGACTGCTACCACATACTGGCCTCAGGTACAGGTCAGGGCCAGGATTACCGCCATTGTTAGACATTATAGCTCCTTAACTTTAAGTAAAATTTTAACAGTAAACAAACTCAGCTACCTGGATAATGGCCGGAAATTTCCCATCCCAATGATCATGGCACAGATCACTTGGAATGCGCATCCACCTGACCGGGAAATTCTTAGGTTTTGTTGTGGTTGTTGTTTTTCACCATGGATAGTGCATCTTTCCATTGGTTTATGTAACTCTTGAAGATGCCGTGTTTCTGGGAGTTCAAGATAAAGCCTGACACCCTGCTCCCCAATTTTCATCTTGTTTTCTTCATGGAGTTACTCACTCTTGAGGCCCTATGTAACTGGTCTCATCAGGACAGTTTCAGTCAGCAGGTGTGTTCTTTCCTGAAAAGACAGTTTAAATTCTATGTCTATTCCAAGTTTTGTTTGTCACGTGACTCAAAATGTTTAAGAGGCTTTTTAGTGGTAAAGCTTTCTTGTTCTCATGAGCTTATGATGTTATATTTTATTATATGTTCCCCAATTAAATGTTCAAAACGTCAGGATCTCCACTAGGCATAGAGCTGGGCTTCCAATCAACATGTGAAATGTAAGCTTTTGGGTGAAACAAAGATATTAAAAATTGACTCTATGAAGCACAGACTCTTCTTTCATAGCTCGTGGAAACCGTAAAAGTCAAGGAGCCCCGGAAGTTATCTTTCCAGGTAAAAGACATGACCGAGTCTAAGTAACATGTGTACCCCAATCCAAGAAAATTACATTTTGAAAACAAAATCTTTATTTGAACACATCATTTTAAAACCATAACCTTTTAAATTCACACTTAATGTATCTGATTTCTTTCAGTAACTTCACACGAAACAAGCTGACGAGTTTGTCTAGGAAGCATTTCCGCCACCTTGACTTGTCTGAGCTGTAAGTAATGATTTTGTTTGGCATTTGTGAGGAAATTTTCAAAAGAAAGGATAATTAAGTATTTTTTTTTTTAAATGAGTACTATTGCAAGTTTATGTTGCATCCAAGTTCTTGAAAAATGATTTCTTTAGTCTTGTCCCAACTGGGTGATTAAAATCCCAATCTCAATGATATGTCATTATGCTCAGTTGATGTTGTTTTTACAAAAATAATTTATTTTCTAATAGAAGGAAAAGAGAAAAAAACATCAGGGAGTTTTGTGTTAAAGTGGCTTTATATTTCATCTCATCTGTGTCCTGTTTTATCCAAGCGCCCAAATAAAGCAAGTTCATCAAAGAGGAAATTACAGTGGATAAAATCCATCCAGCTTTGTCTGTCAGCCTCAGCCCAGTGTAGGCCTGGGTGTGGCCAACCATGGAGGAGAGGTTTTTCCCCACCCCGACCCTCTCTTGAGCTGTTCTTTTTAGTCCACCACTATGCTCAGTGTTTATCCTTATGTCCCAGTTTCCTCTTCTGTGAAATGGTAGGAGAAACATTGAGATGTGTTGCTGACTAACAGCTAATACCTCCGTTGGTGCTCAGTTCTTGGTGTAATCACCACAAGGCAAACATGAACAGCCACTATTGCTGTGAGGAGGTGCTTGAGGGATTCCCCAAGGCAGGCATGGGGCTGGAAGGACAGGCCTTGGAGGTTAGGAAGAAACATTAGCATAAACCACTTAAAAACATCTGTTCTCAGTATTTATTTTCTTCTCTGGGAAAGTCAGGAATGTGGGGTGGGGCAGGAGTCATCACACATCAAAAGCGGAAGGGCGACTTGAGGGTTCTTAGTGAAGCTTCACAGCTCAGAGCAGAGGAAGTGGGTTCTAGGGCCACTGCCCAGTCTGCTCCCAGACACCAAGAGCTGGGCCTGGGCCTGGGCCTGGGCCCTGTTCCCGTCTGGGGTGGTTCCTGTCCTCTCCTTGCTGTTACTCCAGACACTGATGGGGCTAAGAGGTGGCTTGGGCTCTGAGTAGCAGGATGAAGTCCCCTAGAGAAGGAGCCATAATGGAGCCCGAGCCTCCAAGGCTGAAACGTGAGGTTGCCCATGAGCATGTGAGCCAGGTATATCAAGGCTGGCATGTGCACATCTGAGTGCTGGCTGCCCCAAGCAGGGAGCCCCTTGCTACTTCCACAGAGACAGTCTGGGCACAACTTACATGGGGTTTGGATCAATTTTTTCCTTCAACCAATAGGAAACCATACTGCCAGAAATAGCTATGCCCAGCAGAGCTGGAAGGCAGGTCTGATTTCTGAGGTATAGTGTATGTTGGGGGGGGGGGGGTTTGGGGGAGTGAGAGTGGAGCAGAGACAGTGGAGGGAGGTTAGGACTTTGGTCTAGCAGACTGGAGAAGAGACTAGGGGGTGATGGCATGGTCCTCAGATTAACGCCAGAAGAAGGAGTGCCCATTGGATTAGGTGCTCAAGATGAGACACACACAGCATCTTCCTATAAAGAGGGTCCTTTGCTATGCTCAAGCACGTCATGCAGACAGGAGGTTTCCCCTAGTGGAGAGGTCACAACTGTACAAGCAGGAAGGGGCTACGTGATGAAAGTCTTGACAACTGGCAATTATTTGGAATAAACTGAACTTCAGGGAGTTGAAGCACTAGTGTTTATTTCCTTAAGTTATTTTAAGTTGACATTAGTTATATATTTCTTTGGGGTACAGTATATTTGACATTTTCATGTAGTATATAAGGATATATATATATATCTTATACACTGGTATACTGATTATATATATATATATTATATAAAATTTCAAATATTCAATGCTCAAAATACTTTCTTCTACATCTTTTGCAGTATAAATTACTGTTTAACATAGTAAGCCTACTATACTGTAGAGTGCTGTGACAGTCTCCATCACCCTTCCCACTACTCTTCCCAGCCAGGTTAATTGGCTCCACATGTGAGAGGGGCCATGTGTCGTGTGTCTTTTTGTTCTTTTGGCATTTCTAACACAGGAAGAGATTTGACACCTCAAAGGCAGGCATGTGGTACAGAGCAAGGTGCTCCATGTAAAGGTGTTGGGGGCCACTGCATAAAATCTCCTGGATGAATTAAAAATTAGAGTTCTTCTTTTCAGTTCATGTTTCAAAATCCTACCAGCAGCATTGCTCAGCAACTCATTCAACAGGTGCTAACTATGTGGGGGTTACCTGCCAGAGTGAAGGAGAGAAAGTTGTGTCTAGGATTCCATCCTTCAGTGGGAGAGGTGGGTGCCTAAGCAAACCAGTGCAACCATCATGTGAAGAGAGAAAGGAGCCAGCTCTCCGCCAGTGCTGTGTGGCCATGTGTACATCCTGGGTTCATAAATGAAGCATCCTTTCCATTTTTTCTCACTCAGCTTATTTGATTACAGCCTGATTTTAGAAAGACTTTGGCTATTTATGTACTCAGAACTCTAGGAAATAGCTTGGGTGACTTGAGTTTGAGCCAATGGTGGGTCTTTTCCATCTCCTATTCTATGTGTCATATCATCAAATCCTATTTTGATATTGGTGGGATACTTGGAGATGAGCAAGCAGATACAAATTAAACCAGTCTACCATGACCACATTTCCCCCTCAAGAAACTCACAGAAAAGTCTCCTGGGACCTCTGAGATTCTTAGAACACAATCAGAAAACCACAGGAGTAAACGATGCTGCAAAGCCAGGTCCTGTCCTCAGGAAATCTTAAGTATTGTGGTTAGCGCCAGGCAGAGTCTATGTAACGATTGAAAATGGCCTCATTTAAAGGTTCATTATCATAAATGGAATTCATCTTAAATAGGCCACTGAGCATTATAAATAGCACTAAAGATTTTTTCCCTGTGGTTTTTGTTTTCCTCTTGACCACTTCCTCTTTCACCCACTGTAGTACTAGCATCCAGACAGCATGGCTGAGGTCTTTTTGCACACCCTCCTTCAGTAGACTGCACAGCTCAGCCTGGGGAGTCCAGCATATCATCCTCTGAAAGCCTCACTGGGTTGAGGATGTGCATATGTGTTCTCTATCTTCCTTCCATCCAGCTTATGCCCTCAACTTTCTTGCCTGAATGAAAAGGACTCTGGTTGCATAACACAGAAAGGCAAGAAAGACAGCCTCCTAGGTCTTGCACCTCAGCCTTGGATCCCTATCTTTAATTTCATTTTAAATGGAGACACAATGGTCCTGCTCCCCCACTGAAGAGAGAACTCTTAAGTCTCTAACCTGGTCAGAAATAGGTGTATTAATGCTTCTAAAATATTACCACTGACATCTTCTTTTAAGTACAAGAACAGCACCTTCCCCTATCATGAGATGCTCTCTGTCATAGCTGTGTTTGTTCAAATCTGTTTTCCTACACGTTCTGCAAAGTTTCGCATCTCTTTGCTGTCTTTAGCCTCTACAGTTTTGTTTGCACATAACAGTAGCAAGTAGTTATTAGATAATGGAGTGAATAATAAGTACTGTCACGCCGTGAACGTGGGTATGACTTTCAAAGGTTGACGGCTAAGGAGCCTTCCTCCTGTAGTTGTTCATAAATGCTAGTGAAGCTGAAATTTGAGTGGGAGCCTGATCAGGTTGCATTTCTGTTCTGTAGGATCCTGGTGGGCAATCCATTCACATGTTCCTGTGACATTATGTGGATCAAGACTCTCCAAGAGACTAAATCCAGCCCAGACACTCAGGATTTGTACTGCCTCAATGAAAGCAGCAAGAATACCCCCCTGGCAAACCTGCAGATACCCAATTGTGGTAATTTATTTTTAAATCAATGGGTTCTAGTTGCTGTTAATTATTCTAATTGCCTTGGTATGGTAGTGAGTCTGGGAAGAAAACCACTACCCAGACTTCAGAGTGTGTTGTGATGTCTCTGGTGAATCAGACATTTATGTGCAGTGCGGAGAAGCCAGCCCGGAGCACCTTCAGTGAATATTCTTTCCAAGTAGAACATCACTTCTGAATGGCTGACATTGAAGAACATAGAGAAAAAAGTAGACTGTTAATTCCCCTGTTGATTTGTCTGTCAGTCCATCTACCATCCATCCATCCACCTACCCACTCTCCCAGAAAATATCCCAGGTCACATGCACACTTGATTGGCAAGTAGGTCACATGGAGGGAAGGATCTCAGGATGCAGAGAGAGTCCCACAGCTGAAGCAGACAGTCCCAACCTGCAGTCCCTTCGGCTTGCCTTGCTGTCCCACACTGGGGTCTCTTGTGCTGTGCCCAGCTGTGCTTCCACCTGCTTGTCCCTGTGTCTGGGCTCAGGCTCTCTCCTGCCACCTCCCATTTCCCCCAGCATTTCCCTGTGGAGAGTTTAAAAGGACACCTTAGGACAAAACCCAGCTCTCAGTGGGAGCTAATGTCCC
Source organism: Peromyscus eremicus (assembly GCF_949786415.1). Taxonomy (NCBI): domain Eukaryota; kingdom Metazoa; phylum Chordata; class Mammalia; order Rodentia; family Cricetidae; genus Peromyscus; species Peromyscus eremicus. Next base: position 5,016,179 of record NC_081420.1, on the reverse strand, counting down.
ACAAGGAGGAAAATCAGAGTCATGGCTAGGATTTTATGATCCTGTGACTTATTTCTATAATACCTACGTGTGGGTGTTATTTCTTCATCAAAATTTTAATCAGTCCAACAGTTGGCAAGTTCACAAACAATTCTCTTTGCTCTTGCCTGGTGGCTGGTGACAAAGCAGGAAATTATGTAGCACCTGATTTGTGTCCACAGGCATGTGTGTTAACTGTTTACCTTCAGAAGGCCCTGTTTGAAGTCCCACTTTTATTAAGAACAGCACTGCTGCTGTTTACTCTTGGTGAGGATTTAATAATGATAGTAAAACAATAAGTGCTCGCTGCTGACTCTGAAGGGCCTTAGAAGACATCACTCATCCGTCACACAGATTTCCATGTTGCAGGTGGAGTCTTCTGTTCTCATTGTGAGGAAATTGCGTTTTGTTCTCTTCCCAGCTCCCCTCGACCTTCCTTACCAGCCAACCTTAAAAAAAAAAAAAAAAAACAAAAAAAAAAAAAAAAAAAACAAACAAAAAAACCCAGCACACCAAATATCTCTTAGTGTGTATCTGTTCCCAACTGATAAGAGAGAGCTGAGAGACGCTGCCTAGAGGGACAAGAGAGTCACTGTTGAGTCACCTGGCCACTCGGCTGCTCACACCCAAATCCACGTAGCTGTTTTGGCTTTCTGATCCAGGAAACACGGAAGAGAGGCCATGGGACACAGGCTCTTGTCCCATGAGCTGCCTCCAGATGGGTGTTTGCTTTGTCCTTGTCTGACACCAACTCTCTCTTACCAATCTTAAAACATGGCCGCCTGGTCCTGACATGGGTTCAGAGCTCACCCATCATTGGCATGGTTGACCATTGAGATATGAATAGAAGAAATGTTCAAAGTAAACAGATACTTATTTTTCTTAGTCTACTTTTGCTATTTTTCATTTCTTTCGTTTTTCTACATAATTCTTAATGAATTATGTGTTTGAGAGTAACGTTTTCACACACACCCCTCCCCCTTGCCAGGGAGCTGAGGTTGATTGATATACTAGGACTAAAAGGTCACATTTGTAATCCATTTCGGTGTTATCAGTGCTTGTTAAAGCAACATTTGGGGCTGTGTCAGTAAATTTGCATACTTAGTTGTCAGTCAATTTTCTGCAGAATTTATTTTGTACTTTCCTTATTCATTTGTGTTTTTCAAGATGTTTTTATTTATCTGAAATTGCAGAGGTAATTTTGTCATAAAAAGTATTTCCTGTACTCTATAAAAACACACTTTTTAAAATTTATAATCGTTTTAAGTAAGTAGTGACAGACCCATTAGACTCTAACTATTGCAGAGCATTTGTGGTCAAATGTATCTTAATTACACTAAGTGTTTCATACTGATGGCTATTTGGCTTATTTCCCATTTTAAAGAAAGGTTTTTATTTTTATTTATTTTTTAATTAAAAATTTTATTTGTATATATGTTTGTGCCTGAATATATGTGCACCACAGGCATGCAGTATCCACAGGGGCCAGAAGAAGGCGTCTGACCCCCTGGAACTGAAATCACAGATTGTTGTGAGCTACCACATACATGTGTGTTGGGGACTGAACCCAGTCCTAAGAAGAGCAGCCAGTGCTCTTAACTGCTAAGCCACCTCTCCAGCCTCAATTCTCGTATTATTACTATCATAGTGTTCCCACAATCCTTCTTCATGCTCCTGTAAATGTTCTTCTAGAAGACATCACAGAGAGCTGAACTTTTATAAGATGTGTGTCATTAAAGTCTACTATACCCTTACCACTCTAGCAAGTTGTGTAGCCTGATATCAGCAAACTTCTTAGTTTATCTCTTAAAAGTGACTCCTGGCCTTTGAGCTTGTCTTTTCTTGATTATTAAGTATTCTTCAGTGTATAGTGAACTGTTTTATGACTTGGTGAATGCACCTCTTTCTATACTTTCCTTAATTCTCTGTAGCATTTCCCCTTTTCTTTCATTTATTCTCATCTTTAGTTTCTGTTTTTTAATTGTTTTAATGTTATAAAGTATACTTCTGGGTTTTTTTGACAAAATAATAAATCCAAAACACTTGTAACATATATTTCCACATGCATTTTCTGCAAGTGTCTAGAGTTTATAATACTAAAAAGGAAAAAATACTTATATTTTTTCACCCATTTCTTAGTGTTTTATCATCTTAAATTTTGTTTTTATTTTTTTCTGTTTAAAAGAAAATGTTTACAAGCTACTGACTAATGATTGTATTGGGTTTCATGTATTGCCACTTATTAGAAGAAAACACTCACAATTATCAGAAGATACAAATGGCATGATTTCCTAGATGTGTAACAACAACAAAAGCATTAGGAGATAAATAATGTACTTTGAAAAATGCCTATAAAGGTGAATTAATAGGTAATTCAGCAATACATCGGAAAGGCTATAACCTATGGGTTTTTACTTAAGAAACTAGAACTATTTCTTTCCATACCATCATAGGTGTGTGTTCCTGTTGAAATGGCAGAGAAGAGACACCAAATACATTTATAACACTGAGACACACATGAGTAAACCACGGGGAAACAGTTGGGAAGATGATAATGATGCTCAGTGGAAGTTTTTAAAGGTTTAAAAATGTATTTTAAGGTTTTCACTGGTGCATATTTATTGTACATGCTACTGGGCTACCTAAGGACATTTTCAATCAATTTATGATGTGCTTTGAGTGCATTCGCTCTGCACCCCCATGCCCCTTTTCAACCCTCCTGTCCTCTAGTATGTACCTTTTGTTTCCTTAAACAACTGTGTTTCTATATTTATGTCATATATGTGATTTTATGTATCTTTGCAAAATCCAGGACCTGCAAGTGAGAGAAAACCTGAGACACTTGTCTTTCTGAGACTGGCTTGATTCACCTAACAGATTATTGGTCAGTTGATGTGGATGACATAACTTCATTCTTCTGTGTGTCTGGAAAGCAGGCCATGCTGTCTTGATTCATTCCCCATCTGTGAGCACCTAGGTGTGTTCTGTAACATAACTATTGTGAGTAGAGCTGCAGTGAACATGGCTGAGCTGCAGCTGTGTCTGACTTGGAGTCCTTATGTGAATACCTAGGAGTGGTTGGGCTTGGTTATACGGTGGTTCTAATTTTTGATTTTCTGATGAGTCTTCACAGCTATTTCCACAGTGGTTGGACCACTTTACATGCCCTCTGTCAGTGCCTGAGGGTTCCCTTTTGCTCATACCCTCAACAGTATTTGTTAGTATGTGTTTTCTTAATGTCTATGATTCTTGCTGGGGCAAGGTAGAGGTTTTTAGTTTTCACTCATCTGATGGTGAGTGAGGTTGAACATTTTTTCATCCTACCACTTTGCTGGAAATACTTACCAGCTCTAAGAATTTTCTGATGAAGTCTTCAGTGTCTCATGTATCTTACATCTTCTAAAATTAGAAATATTTCAGCTCTTCCTTTCTCATTAGTATCTTCTCTATTTCCTTTTCTTGTCTTATTGCTTCAGCTAGTACTTCAAGCACAACATTAAGTAAGAATGGAGATAATGAGCACTCTTACTGTGCTAATGAGAATGGTTCAGATTTCCCTCCATTTGGTTTGTTACATATAGCCTTTAGTGTGCTGGGATTTGTTTTTCCTATTCCTAGCTTCTTTGGGGCTTTTGTTATAAAGCCATGCTGGATTTTGTCAAAAGCCTTTTCTGTGTCTATGATGATCATGAAATTTCTGTCCTTGAGTCTCTTTCTGTGATGTATTATGCTTACTGATTTGTAAATGTTGAGCTATCCTTGTGCCATTGGAATGAAGTCAACTTGATCATGGTGAATGGACTTTTTGGTGTGTGCATGTATTTGGTTTGCAAGTTTTCTCCTGATCATCCTTGCAACTATGATCATCAGATAAATTACCATATAATTTTCTTTTTGTTGCTGTGTCTTTATTTGGTTTTGATATCAGTAATACTGTTTTCCTAAAAAGTATCTGTGAAAGGATGACCAGTCTTTTATTGAGAACAAGATAATCAAGTCCTCTAACCTCACTGTATTGGGATCTGTCTGCCATTACATCTAGTAGTACTTGTTTTAACTGGGTGCACTATGTTCACTGTACTCTGTGTTTTGAATGGCAATGTGTTCTTCATGGGTTAATTGTTCCCCATGTCAGTATGAACTGACCTTTGTATCTTATGGCTGGTTTTGATTTGAATCTAATTTGTCACATATCAGAACACTGACAGTTGCTTGTTTCTTAGTTCCATTTGCTTGGAATTCCTTTCCCAGCCTTTCACCCTAAAGTTGACCCCTTCTTTGATGAAGATATACACTCTTGGAGGCAACAACTAAAGAGGTCACTTTTCAGTTGAGTCTGCTGGACTGTGTCTTTTGATTGGGGTAATTGACACAATTGATATTTATAGTTATTGAAAGGTATGTATTGAATCCTGTCTTTTTTTTTATAGTACTTGGGGTTTTGTATGTCTCCCCTGTGTAACTGCTGTTCCTGCGGTTTGTTCTTACCTATAGCTTGCTGGAAATATTTATCTTACTCTTTAGCCCGGAGGAGTCTTTAACCTGTCTTCTCTAGGGCTGACTAAGAGGTCATGAATTCCTTTAGCTTGTTTTTATCATGGAAAGTTTTTCTTTCTCCTTCAATTATGAGAGATTGTTTTGCTGGGTGTGAGAATCTGGGTTAGCAATCATTGGCTTTCAGAGACTGGAAATATATTGTGCTAAATTTTTAGGTTTAGAAAACTTTAAAACCTACCTACTCTTTAAGGTTTCTGCTGAGGATGTTCTGTTCAGGTGAGTCAGCCTTTATATTTGACTGGGTATTTCTTACTGCTTTCAATATGCTTTCTTTGTTTTACATATTTAGTGTTTTAACTATAAATTGCTGGTCTTATCTATTCTCAGTGCTTCCTGTGCTAGGGTTGGCATTTCTTTCAACAGATTTGTGTGTGTGTGTGTGTGTGTGTGTGTGTGTGTGTGTGTTCTATCCTAGGACTTGCACATCTAGAATTAGTTTATTGATTTGCCCTTCCTTCCTTCCTTTTTTTCTTTCCTTCTTATCTTTTAAAATTCAACTCACTATCCTTCTTTTGGTGGATGCATTTACTATGTTCAGGAGAGGACTAAGTCATAGTAGAGTCTAGGTGTCATTCTCCTCTGTGGGATTGGTACTTAGGGCCAGCAACTGTTTCTCCTGAGTGTCAGGTACTGCCCTGGGAGCAGTGGGGCTCCCTATCCCTGTGGACACCTTAGGCTTCCTCTCTGAGCCCCCAGCTCCCCTCACCGTAGAATTATAGTTGTAGAATTCCCTGCAAGCCCATAGACCTAATCCCAGGCCAGATTCAGCCCCCACCACAGTTTCCACTGCTCCTGTATATCTGTGGGCCTTACCATGTGTCAGCCCAGGTCTCCCCTCTGGGTCTGCAAGTTACACGTGGCATGGCATGTGATTGGACATCAGAGGACAGTTTATGGGAGTCAATTGTCTCCTGCCAGAGGGAATCTGAGCAATCTCACCAGTCCCAAATCATCTTATTCTTAGAATGAAATGTTTGTGGTGTTGAAGAGGGGCCCTGTTATGAGAGGGTTGACATTTTTCTTTTCTTGGCTGGACTGGGAGGGTGGGGGTGTCTAGTGTGGCAGTTACACTTTCAACCCTGTATTCAGCTCAATCTTAGGGCCACCCTGAATTTCCAGTGACATGCCTGTCCTTATTGAATTGAAGAGGGTCCCATTTCTTCTCTTCCTATGACTTTGTACTGATTAGTCAAGCCAGGGGCAGGGGTAAGAGTTTAGCACCATTACTATTAACAGTCAAATGACCAACAGTATTTGCGGAGGGTCCCCACCTGCAATGATGACCATCCTTTTATTCATGCTGTGACTGCACAACCCCTTTAAGCTTCAGAAAAACCATCAGATGTGAGGTGGCAGGTACATTCTTGCAATTTCCACGTTAGCTGGATAAGGTGGTGCAGTGGACCAGCTTTCTGAGGAACTGAAATGGATCCTACAAATGGATCCTAACTCAGATGGGTTGTGTTGATATGGATTTTGTGGGGGTGGGGCAGGATCAAGGAAGGTCCTCTCTATGCTGCTCAAGCTGGCTTCTTACAGCAATCCTTCTGCCTTATCCTCTTGAGTTCTAGAGTGGCAGATATGAGCCACTAATACCAGCTTCTTTTAGTGTTTTAAATAAAATTATTTTAAATATTTTCTGTTCAATTTCTGCACACCGCATCAGTCTTTTTTAATAGAAGCTTTTCAATAATTTCTTCTGGCTAATTGGATTTGTACTTTAAATTTTAAATACTACAATTATGGCTTAATATTATCTAGAAGGAGGCTTCTTCAGAAAGCAATGATCTGTTCTAGGTAAAGGGTAAAGTTAGGAAAGGTGGTATTTCTCTGGGTTATATCAAAACAGCCCCTCAGATGAGTCTGCTAACAAGCAATTGCTGTAAGAGTGACTGTAAATGGGCAGATTTGCTTGCTGCTGTGGATGCTCTAAAACACCCCTGGACGGAAATCACACCTGCCTTTGGCTTCTTTGTTATTCATAGTAACAATTTCCATTTTCAATTTTTCCCAAACTTAGTGTAAGTACTCCTTAAAACATCATCCACAAAGTAAGGACAGGTGGTGATGAAGGTTGGGAACGATCCATGCACGCCTGGAAGAGAGGCCTTGCTCCCTGGACTGACTGATGTCAATGATTTGTTTCTATGATTTACTTTCAGCTTCAGCTACAGTTTGTAGTAGCACATCTCTGCTTAGTGCATAGCAGGACACACCTTCTTTTGTTCGCTTGAAACTCAGTTGGTAATGGTTCTGCATTGTCAGCATTCATAGATTAAAAGGGAAAGCTGTTCTGATGCTCAGTGTGGAATCTCGATCAGCAAAGCATCTGAAGATGGAAAGAAAACACTTCTGCTTCTGTATCTTGTTTTGTTTGCTTTCACTTTATTAGAGATTAGTTTTTGTTTTTGAAAATGAAGCAAAGCCCACTGTGGTCAGTGCTTTTCTTTATCCTTTTTAGAATGTCAAACAAGGCTGCTGAAACTCTTGTTTCTAAGTTATCTGGCAGTTGTCACTTCTATACCATGACTCACAAAAGCTTAAATGTGTAACTTCCAGCTTGAGCTTAGGAACATGCATTTTTAATTTTCTGTCTTTTTTTTTTTTTTTTTTTTTTGCAGCATGATGTAAGCAGTTACATCTAAACAGATCAATCTTACTATGCTGGCTTCTTTCCTGTGCACATATCTCTTCATCTATCTATCTATCTATCTATCTATCTATCTATCTATCTATCTAACTACCTATCTGTATGTTTTGTTTGGTATCAAACTGGAAAGTATGCCCCAAAGATAGAGGAAGGTCCAGATTGTTTTTTTCTAAAGTAGAATTCTATGGGTTCTTTATGCACAGAGAGAAGGGGGCGGGGAGGAGCAGCTGGAGAGATGGCTCAGTGATTAAGAGCACCAGCTGCTCTTCAAGAGGTCCTGGGTTTGATTCCTGGCACACACATGATGGTTCACAGGCATTTGCAGAAGATCTGATGGCCTCTTCTGGCATCCATGGGCACTGTGTGCACACGGTGCACATACATACACTCAGGCAGATCACCCATAAACATAAAACAAAGTAAATTGATACAATTTTTAAAAGAAAGGAGAGAAAAAAGATAAAATATAGACAAAATCCTAACTTACTGGGCTGGTTTTATACCTGTGAATGATAAGCTAACATCAAATAAACAGAGCTCAGAACTGCTGGACAAGCTGACAAGGCACACCAGCATGTCTTCACAGTGAATAGCGATAAATACAACAGGACTTTCTAGTTAATAATCCAAATGAGCAGAGACGTGATTTTCTCCTTTATCAGAAATGTGCAACCTATGCATTCTGGGCCAGTGGCTGAGGACCCTAGACTTCCCATTCAGATCTTAAGAGTCGCGTGCCATCGCTGGGTGGAGCGGAGCCCATCAGATCTAAGGAGGCAGCCAATCATGCACTGGTGAAAGCTGTGGGCAGATATGGGGGTCAGCAATGGTTAACAAGCATCTGTTTAGTTTCAACACTTGCTCAGCTTTAGTTTCCTCACTGGGAAATACAGACATTAATGTATTCTTGGGTGTGTGGGGTGACTGCAGGAGAGTACTGGAGACAGTGCATTTTAAGAATCTCACAGAGGACGGTCATTGCTGTTACTCACTATCATCAAAATGAATCGGCTGCTTTCAAGGATTTGGCATCTGGATTGAAAAATTTTAAACTGGATTTAAATATTTTATATTGTGTCAAATTGCTTCAAAGAAACTGACAAGATCACAGTTCCAACAGTCTCATACTTAAGTCACCTGTGGAGATACAGGCGCAATGGTGGCTCATGTTTTGTTATTTCTCAGAGAAAGACATCTGAGGGTTGTTATATGGTAAGACATACAATCACCCAGTTTTCTATAGCTCTCTCTTTCTCCTTTGCTACTTTTAATCTTACATTTGTCTCTGCCTCATGCCCCCATCCCTACCACACATGCATGGGCATCTTAAGGTATTAAATTCTCCCAGAACACACTTTGTGGAAATTTTGGTCGAAGAGATTCAGGCCCCTGTTGAGTTTAGGAATAACAGTTGTAGAAACAAAAGCCTAGTAAACAATTGTCTAACACCCTTTGTCTAAACCCCTTCTACTCAAACTGTGGTCTGCGGGATGAGGAGAATGTTAGAGACCCAAACTCTCTGTGTTCAACCCATACTGCCTGGGGAAGAGGCTTTGTTTTTGACAAGGTCCCTCATTTTTGACAAGCTGTTTTTCTGTCCAGTTTACAAGGCAGGTGAGCATTTCTTTTCTGAACAAATCCAGGTCAAGAGCATCCACATGGAGGTATTCATCTGCTGGGGACGGTGGCTATTTCTCATCTCCAGTGAGGTTCTCCTCGCAGAAGGGAGATGGCCTAGTGTTTGCAATCAGGTCTATCACAGTGTGTTAGCAGCTTTTGGAAGCGTTGTTGGGCTTTGCTGTGTGCTTGTGCTTATTTCAAATCTTATTAAGCCAGGAAGTAGTGCCTGGCAAGTGGTTTATCCCGCCTTGGCGATCCATGCTTCCCAATTCATTTTTATTGTGCTAATTAAGCCTCAAGTGATATTTCAAGTACAGATTGTTTTTTCCATTATTGGGTCTTGGCCAGCACATCAAAGCTGGAGACAGGTGCTCACTCATTTGCAGGAGACTTTACATTTAAAAGATCTAAGCTTGGCCAATTTTGCACAGATTTTTTTGGAAACTCCTATGACAGGGCAAGACGATTAGTTTATAATAAGGAGACTCATTCTTCCTTCGCAAAATAGGCACAGAACTCTTTTCAAATGAACCAGATTCTCAGATCATGGATAAGATATAGTATGCATGGTCTGTGCAAAGATGAGTGTGTGCAATGTACTGTAGTGGTGAAGGCCCTTTATTTTAGATTCAAATCTCAGTCTACATTGACTTGGGCAGCTTTGAAAGATGTGCTTGACTTTTATAATACTTACAGACTCCATTAATTAAACAAGTACAAAGTATATGTCTTCAAGGTTATGTATAAGGATTCAATAACACTGTAGACATAAGAATGTTTACTTTAATGAGCACCCAGCAAATGCTGCTATTGCTTCTACTGTAAATAAATGTCTTCAGGGCCGTTAGTCATCTAAACTGATGTTTGAAAAGAAATACTAAACCAGACTTTATGGGAATAATTAAGATTATGATGCAGCATATCCTACCAAAGGCCACTTGACCATTTCTCTGCTCAGCATATCTAAAATAACAAATGTACTTTTAAAGGGGAGCACACATCCCAAAGCTTTGTAGTTGGGGTACCTAAAAGGACATCTTTAGGCTCCATGATTAGGATGGGGCTATGGGAGGGAGTGGCATCTTTGGAACACATTTGGCTCCCAAGGTCACCCTAGAGGCAGTAAATACATCTGTAAATACAGGAAAATGGAGCCAACAAATACCAGAAGGTATTAGCTGAGAAAGCAAAGGGATGTCTAGTAACTGTCAGAATGTTGGTTACCAAGTGGTGCACAGAGAAACCCAAGGGAAATTGGGACTTGTGCATTGAGTGTAGGTGACACCATGACAGACAGTGGCTGAAAGCCTGCTGTGTATTCACAGTCAACATGCTTTTTGCTCTGTGTGGTTCAGGTGATGGGACCCTCTTTCCTCAGGAGAAAACTAGAGATGCAGTCTATAAAGAGAATAAAACAAAGATTTTGAGGAGTTCCAGGTAGATTTGAGGATATGGCATTCATAGAAAACATGATGGATTTACATTTTTTTTTTATATTTATAGACTTTTTCCTCATTGAAACAGGGCATTGGGAGAATGTCCAAATCCTTCCATTGGGCTGAGTAATTGGAATGGTCTCTTTTTCAAAATGATATGAAGATAACTAGATAGATTCTATGGGTTTTAGATAGTTCAGCTCTTAATACGGTTTACATATCATGGTAAAATTTATTTCCTCAGTAGATAATGTAACTTCACAGCATGTGGAAAGATGGAGCTGTGCTGAGTCTGGAGTAGGCAGGTGGGAAAGGTTGGGGCACAGATGGGCATAGTCTCCAGTTCTCTCCTGGCAGGAGAGCAGCAGGTAATTCTACAACTAAAAACCCAACAAATAGGAGTACAAGCATAATATTTAGTGGGGTGGAGATCAATAGTAAAGAAATGCAAGTAGATGAAATGGGTGTTTCTGGGAACAGGAAGCAGTGCCTTCCGGGTGGGGCTGGACTACTCCTCACACAATAGCTTGAGTAGTTTTAATAACAGGTTTTATATGATTATAGACTCTTTAAATGACAAGGCTACTTGTTAGGCTAAAAATAAAGAAAACATGTACTTTTAAGAAGTTGCCTGGACCACACCACCAACTTTAATGGTATTCTGCCTTGACCTACTTCCTAATTCACACAGTTCGTACAAATGAGGTTTAGTATCTAAGGCCTGGGTTTTGTTTTCTGTGCTTTCTCTTAACCATTGTTGTGTGCTTTGTTGCCTTGTGAAACTTGGGATAGCCTGGGCCTCTTTGAAACCACCAAAATATCTAATATTCCTCTCTATTGGATGCTTTTGGGAAGGGTGCATTCCAAGAAGGTTTCAGAAGTCCCTGAAAGCCGGATTTTTATTAGAGTGTCCTCTCCCAGTGGTCAGAACACTATGAGACACACTATGTACAAATATTGTGTGGTGTGATGTCGATACTAAAGAACAGGGTCTTAGCCAGTGAGGGCTGGCTAAGAACGAAGGGTTTGTGTATCATACATGGCAGTCTGGCTGCTGGCAAATAGGTGCGTTAATTATAATTTAATAGTGATTGCAGATGAGCTGCCTTTTCTGACCGCCAAGATGCTTCTTAGACAACGTTCTATCACAGTCCTGTGAGGCTTGGCTATTGGGGTGATCATAGTCCCTCCAAATAGTCCTCATACCAAGTAGGGGGGCTGCTTTGATTGGCAGGACCAACACATTGTTAGTCCTCCAAGCCCTGCTTTAGGAAAAGGTTACTGTGATTCTTGGTGGTGAAAGGCAGTGTGTACATCTGGGAGGAGAGATGCCTGAAGAAGTGAAAATAGCAGGAATTAAAATAAAAACTGTCTAGCTCTTGAAATATCAGGTATAAAAACCACACCACTGAAATGCTAAAAAATATGTGTAATGTTCACAATTTGCCCTAACAACAAATACATTTAAGGGTTTTTAAGTTTTAAAATAAAGAATTTTTCATTGTGATAAGGATTCATATAACTTCTCATCATTAGTATGAACAAGATAGTCAATTTAATTAATAATAATTAACTCTAACTTGACGTGGAAAATTCTAACACGGTTATAGTTTGAGTTTCATACTTGAGAAATCTTTCAAACTAGTTTTCCTTGACAGTCTGATTCTCCCGAACTCTAGGTCTGACGGTAGGTTTCTAGACTTAAAGGAGTTACTGGGGCGGGGATAGGGGAGGGCGGGACTTCTGTGAACACGTAGGTGGTCTCTCCATTTGATTCTGGCTCTAACTGTTCCTGTGTATTTCTGTGTGCTTTTCTGTTTTGTAGGTCTGCCATCTGCACGTCTGGCTGCCCCTAACCTCACCGTGGAGGAAGGAAACTCCATCACACTTTCCTGCAGTGTGGCGGGTGACCCACTCCCCACCCTGTACTGGGATGTTGGGAATTTGGTTTCCAAACACATGGTAAGGCTTGTGTTTAGTTCTGTCTCGTAGTGTGACAATGGGCAGATCGTATTGAGCATACTGATGACCATTCTCTTAGATTCCTTTTTGTTGCTGTGATAAAAGGCCCAGACAAACGTGACTTAAAGGAGAAAGCGTTCATTGGGTGCTCAGTTCCAGGTTCCAATCCATCATAGCTGGGAAGTCACAGCCTCAGGAGCTTGGAGGAGCTGGTCACATTAAGTTCACAGTCAGCAGCAGGGGACAGTGAATTAATGCATGCATATATCAACTCATTTCTTTTTTTTTTTTTTTTACCAGTTCAGAATCAAAGTAGTATGACCTGCATTACTCACTTTTAGGGTAGATAATTCCACTGTAATTAATCTGGTTAAGAAAATCTCTCACAGGTTCATCTAACCCAGACAGTTCTTCTTTGAGATTCCCTTCCCTGGTGACCCTGCATTGTCAAGTTGCTGGTCTTTACCAACCATCAAAACCACCCAATATTTTATGGGCCCACATGTAGGCATTTGAAATAAATTTTTGATGTCATTTATTCTCTATTTATCCTTAGTTAGACAAGGCTAATTTAGGATTACATTTTAGTTATCTGTACACATCAGATTGGAGGAGAGCCTTCAGATAATAATGCGTTCTGTGTCATTCTGAGCACAGATGGGACAGTTCTGTAGTCTTTGCCCTTGGAGGAAGGTGGGTAAGAATTCAGGAACTCAGTCAAACTCAACATGGAGCAATTGAAATCCAGAACAAGAGAATATCTTACCGTTACTTGAGTCTGGTACCTGCAAGAAAGCGTGTGTAAGAGAGTGTGTTTAAGTGTGTATATATATATGTGTGTGTGTGTGTGTGTGTGTGTGTTGTATGTAAAAGTGTGTAAGTGTGTATGGTGTGTGCAATAGAGTGTGTAAGTATATGTATGTACATGTGGTGTGTGTGAATGGTGTGTATAAGTGTGTGTGTGATGTGTGTAAGTGTGTATAAGTGTGTGTGTGTGTGTGTGTGTGTGTGTGTGTGTGTGTGTGTGTACTCCATTTCAGGAAGAAAAGTTGATGCTTTGGGATCAGTTCTAATCAAGATTTCCTTTGTCTGTTATTTGTAGAATGAAACGAGCTACACGCAGGGCTCCTTAAGGATAACGAACATTTCATCTGATGACAGTGGGAAGCAAATCTCTTGTGTGGCAGAAAACCTCGTAGGAGAAGATCAAGATTCTGTGAACCTCACTGTGCATTGTACGTAGTGAGAGCAGTGTGTGCTTTCCACAGGTTGTGACTGTGGTGTCCTGCCTTTGTCACTGGCGTAGTCACTGGCTCCTGAAGTTGGGGACACAAGAGTGTATTCCAGGCTTTTGTGTGTGCTTAACTAGGGATGTCAGCCCCTGGTGCTCGTCCTGAGGAGTCTGTGTAGAGACCACTCGCTTGTGCTCAGTTCCCCCAAGCATAAGGTGCTGCATACATTTAAAGTCAGATAATTGCCAGGCTGTTTTTCAAGCTTAAATTAGACCTCAGACATTTCAGGAATTAAAACATGGACATTTAGAATCTAGTAAAATTGGACCACTATAATTCTGCACATCTAAAAGTGTATTTGATATTCAGCAGCAGCAGAAGTTATAAGGTTTTCATACTCCATGCTGGTCAATCAGTGACAATAGCAACATTCACTGTGTTGATTAGTCTGATACATTTTAGCGTGTGTTCCATGGGATCAGAGATTCAAAGAACATTTCCAAAGTCATTTTCAAATATAGTGATTTTATAGCTATTTTAATTATTTAAGGAAGAATTGCTAATGAAAAAAGTGTCTCTCATTATTTATGATGAATCCACATAATATTAAGATGTGTGTGTGTGTGTGTGTGTGTGTGTGTGTGTGTATGTGTGTGCGTGTGTGTGCCTGAACAAAGCCAGAGTAAACATCAACTGAACACTTCCTACCACAGAGTCTGGCTGTGTTCTGTGAGTCGTGTGTGGAGTGGGGCAAGTTGCTCTCTGAGGCTCCTGGTAGGGAGTTAAATCAGTCAGATGATACAAAATGGTTGACCTAGAGTACTGATTGTGGGTTTTCTTAAATTAAATGATGGTTAAATAAAAGCCCTTCTTAATGACCCAGAACTCAATGGGGAGGATTCTGAGCCTTCTGGTGCTATTAACTCTTTCTCTTTTCATTTAGTTGCACCAACTATCACATTTCTCGAATCTCCAACCTCAGACCACCACTGGTGCATCCCATTCACTGTGAGAGGCAACCCCAAGCCAGCACTTCAGTGGTTCTACAATGGGGCAATACTGAATGAATCCAAATACATCTGTACTAAAATTCATGTTACCAATCACACGGAGTACCACGGCTGCCTCCAGCTAGATAATCCCACTCATATGAATAATGGAGACTACACTCTAATGGCCAAGAACGAGTATGGAAAGGATGAGAGACAGATCTCTGCTCACTTCATGGGCCGACCTGGAATCGATTATGGTGAGTACCTGAAGGTTTTGCACCTGGGGAAAGGGCAGAGTGGTACAATGAGTGACTGGATTTGAAAGCCACCTGGCCTGGTTTTAGTGTAGCTGGCATTGGTGATACAAGAGATCTGCTCCTCATGGCCAAGTGTAGAGTGTAGACAGCTGGGAACTTGAAGACCTTGTTGAGATGTTGCCTCTTAAAGGCCACCAGTTTAAAGTGATTCATTGGGTGAAGTTGTGTCAAGGAAAGGGACTAGTGTGACCTACAGAAGATAGGGGATGAACAAGTCTGAGCAGTGATCAGATCCACACAGGATTACAGATGGAGAGCGTTGGTAGATCATGAGAAGATTATTCTTATCATCATCTCCATGTTTAGTGAGATCTCACATCAATAGTGCTGAGTCCCATGAAAAATCAAGAGCAGAGTCACTGGTTGGCTCATAAAATATTCAAGAGTTATTTTTGACACTCATATCCATTTGGGGTCAGAATCCCACCTTCTTATTTATGGGTTAGAAACCAATACCATGGATCTTGCTTACCTGGCTATGGTGAACAATCCTTTTATCAGAGGAGGAGAAGGCCCTACCTGACCAGAAGGAAAGCTTCTGTCAGGGCTACAGTGATGGAGTGACAATTGTCACTTTATCTACTGTCCTTCAGAAGCGTGTCCTGTCCACTCTGTCTTGTTGCCTAGGTGATTGCTCTATTGCAGGGCTAGCCTGCTTTGTGATGGTGAGACCTGTTTGTGATTAGAACTCTTCACTGTAATAGTGAGTTAGTCTAAGTCACATAAGTGATGTGGCAGAGCAAAAGGGAAAGAGAAGCCCGGAGATTTGAAGCAACGGCCTGTTTGGACAGGCTGTCCCCTGCAAACAGGGTGAAAGTCATACTCAGGTATAAAAAAAAAAAATAACTCTAAGCTATGTAATTGGTTAATTCTGGCTCAGCTCTGGGATTAAGATCAGGTGAGTGTTGTGGGCAAAGGTGATCCATGCAAAGCTACCTTCGCTCTTGCAGTGAATTTGTTCAATGATAAATAAGAGGGCAACCATTCTCTTTATGTAAAAACCTCCTATTTCCTTGGTATTTTTTCAACATCTTCTAAACATACAGACTTCCTGAGCATGTTGAAATGTAATTTGAATTATGTCAGTTTGATTTACCAAAGCCCTACAAGAGTACATGAAACAAGGAGTGATTGGAAGCACCACCCAGACACCCTGGTTGTCGTCGTCATTCCCATTAAATCTTCCTCTTAGTTGAGAGCTTAGCTGCCTGCCTGTGTTTGCTGTGGTAAATCTCTAGATGAGCGAGCTTCTTTTGTGTCTTTGTGGGAGCAACAGCTTCGGAACAAAGCCAGATAGTCCAACTTGGGACCGTGGTTTTTGTTTGTTCTTCAGTAAAATTTTTTATTTGTGAGTAATTTTAGATTTATAGAAAAGTTGTAGACAGAGTTTCTAGAAACTTCTGCCCAGGCTTCACAGTGTTGACATCTTCTGTTACTATGATCTGTCTGTCACATGAAGATGGGGCACTGGTGTGTTACAATTCACTGAACTGTAGGCTGTATTTGGATTTTGCCATCAACAGCCTTTTGAAGCTCTTTGGGGTGAAACTTGATTCACGTGAAGGCCCAGAGTTTGAAAGTTCTGAAAAGCAGGTCTGTGTCCTTTGAAATTCACACATGGAAGGGCCAGTTTTAGATGGATTTTGATGTGTTTTCCTTTGAACATTCCTCTGTGGTGCTAATATTTGGCTGAACTAAACTTCTCTTATCCATGTGGCCTCATTTTAATGCACCAAGTTGTTAGTTTTGTTTTCTGGCTTGATTGTAATGGGGGGGGGTTTCTCTCAATTATTAAAAAAAATTTATAAAAAGTAAAAATTCAACTAAATTTTTAGTATATTTTATTTGTGTGTGTGTGTGTGTGTGTGTGTGTGTGTGTGTGTGTGTGTGGTGAGTGTTGTGTGTGTGTGTGTGTGTGTGTGTGTGTGTGTGGTGAGTGTGGAAGTCAAAGGACAACTCATAGGCGTCACCTCTTCTTTTCTACCACTTGGGGCCTGGGGATGGAACTTAGGTCATCAGGCTGGACAGCGGGTGCCTGGGCCCTAAATTAAGCTAAATTTTGTAAAGTTGTTCTTCTTCCTCCGTGTTTCTGGTACTCACTTACTTGTTTTTACTATGTCTTTAAAATAAAAACATGGGGCAGCAAAGATGGCTCAGGAAGGTAAGCGTGCTTGCTGCAAAAGTGGGATGACCTGGGTTCAAACACTCAATGTCCATGTCAGAGCTAGTCATGGCCTCTTGTGCTTGTAACCCCAGTGCTGGGGAGCAGAGACAGGTGGATCCTGAGAACTTGTTGGCCAAGCCACCTGACTAAAAGGGGGAACTTCAGACTCAGTGAAGGACTCTGTCTCAAGACATAAGGTGGAGAGTGATGGAGGGAGACACCTGGAGTCCCCTTCTGGCACCTTCATTCGTTCATGTAAGCAGCACAGACCTACAAACACTGAGCATGCCCATGGATGGGCACACACACACACACACACACACACACACACACACACACACACACTGAAAAAGGAAAAGCAAGCAAACTGTTAATATCTGCTTTGAGAAAAGACTGATTTATTTTTGTCTTTAACTGTTTATTCAAAGGCCAGCAATCAAGGAATAATAAATGAAAGAGAAAATTATGGAGACTTGGTCTTGGGTGACATTAGACATAGATGACCCTGGTGGGCCATAAACCAATGTGACTAATTAGAGATTGACCTCAGTCAGCTGTGGGATGGAGTCTTGCTGGGTATTTATGAGATTCACTGTCATAGCATTCAGATAACAACTGTCCTTAGATTTGATTTCTTTCATTTTTAACTACCCGAAAACTGAAGAAACAAATAAAAGAAAGAAGAAATATAACCATCATATCCCTGGTGGTGCATTCCACATTAAGGACAACAGAAGGTCAAGTTTGACTTGTTATTCCTTCAGCATTTCTGCTGTCGTCAGGTAGTGATTTGTGACGGTTAGCGCTCACGAATCTTTGTGGTGAGAATTAATCTAATTTCACTGGTGGCATTTCTGATGATTATAAAAAACGGAAGGAGGAAAGTCCAAGTCATAGCATGAATGAGCAGCCCTGGTCCATCTGATACTCTGGTTCCCTGTGGGGTGTGTCCCTCATTCATCTTAGCTTTCTTAGATGGTTGCTGTGCTTAGGGGTTTATTTTAGGAGACAGAATGAAGAGTACAGAAAGAAATCAAAATATAAATAAAAACAAAAATTCTCTACACTAAAAATTTGCAAAGTTTGAATTAGACAGACAGCCTGGGCATAGGCTGAGTTTTTAATCACTATTTCTGGATAGGTGAAAACAGTGCCTGGTGTCAGACATTGTGCTTGGAGGAGGGTGTGCCTACAGGAGCTGCCGGCTTGCTTCGGCCCAGGGTGCCGTGTGTAATATCTGAGGGAGTGAGGTTGGCACTAGAGAGACTCAACACAGCAAGGCCTCTATAAAATGTCTTCAGATCTCAGCATCTGTCCACAGGGACCCACCCAGGGTGATGTGTGGAGTGACAGGTGCTGTCTGATCTTTAGGTGTCTACAAGACCCAGTGCCTTCCAGAGATGTTAGCTACTGAAAACCTGGCCTAGTTCGTAAAAGAGAGATGGAACTTGGCTAGGTTCCAGACATTGCACTCGGCCATTTTGGGTCCTGCCTTTAAGAACTGAGCCCAGTTCTGGCTAGTTTGGCCTGTGTTCAAAGTGGAAGATGCAGCTGCCAGCTGCTGAATGAAATCGAGAGAGCTACAGTGTTTGTCTGTCTAGTGCACTGAGGAGCACAGCTTCTGGAAATCATGCTAATTTTATCTCATCTTTGGTTTTCACTGTCCCTGTAAAATCACCTTCTAGGAGCAGTCGTCCTTGACTCCTGCATGGTGGTCTTGCTGTGTGTTAGAGTCAACTGGGGACTTTCAAGCAGTATTTCTGCCTTAGTTCAGTTTAGTGACTGTTCCTGAGGCTTGACCTAGCAGTTCTGACTTAGTGGTTCTCAGGCTAGCCTTTGGCATTTCTCTTTTTAAGACCAAGGGTAAGCACCTGATCTTCAGGAGAACCCTGAGCTATCTGCTCCCGAGTGGGTCACGGCAAGAATTCCTGTTAAGAACCAGTTTGCTATGGTCTGGAGAGATGGCTCCGCAGTTAAGAGAACTGGCTGCTATACCAGAAGACACGGGTTCTATTCCTAGCGCCCACGTGGTGGCTCACAACTGTCAGTAACTCCCATTCCAGGGGATCCTATGCCCTCTTTGGCCTTTATGAGCAGCAAGCATGGATATGGCAGACATACATGCAGGCAAAACACCCATACACATGAAGATAAATTTAAAAATAGTTTATCACTTCAGGGGTAGAAATTAAGACTGGGTTTGATATCATGGCCAGGTTCCCTTCCTTTTTGCCTAAGTTCAACTGGGGGTTAGACCTGGAATGTAGCTAGAGTTTTTTTTTTTTTTTTTTTTTTTTTCTGGTCCTGCCTGACCCACAGTCAGGACAAATCTCTCTCACCCACCAGTCCCGCAGCCGCTCAGACCCAACCAAGTAAACACAGAGACTTATATTACTTATAAACTGTATGGCCGTGGCAGGCTTCTTGCTAACTGTTCTTATATCTTAAATTAACACATTTCTATTAATCTGTAAGTTGCCATGTGACTTGTGGCTTACCAGTATCTTAACATCTTCTCATGGAGCGCTGGCAGCATCTCTCTGCCTCAGCCTTCCACTTCTCAGAATTCTCCTCTTTCCTTGTCCTGCCTATACATCCTGCCTGGCTACTGGCCAATCAGTGTTTTATTTATTACCCAATCAGAGCAACACATTTAACATATAGAACACCCCACAGCACTGGAATTTCCTGAGGCTTTAGCCCTCTTGTTCCCCAGGTGGGTGGAGTGATACAGAGAAGGAGGACAGTCGCTTGGTGACCTTAGACTTGATAATGTTCCAGGGCATCAGTGGACTTTGTTCCCAGATGCCTTTGTGTGTTCTTGCAAAATCTTTTTTCTGTAGTCCTCATGACAGGAGCAAACACATCTCTACTTTTACTAGCAAGATTAACTCCCTTTTCCACAAGGAGCTTCACATTATTGGGGTCCTTCTGTATTTCCAGGTAGCTTAGGACATGAGAGTTCCCACAGAGACTTTCCCTTGTTGGTGCCATATGGTCCAAGGGGAATACCTGAGATCCCTGAAGCCAACTCCTTGAGGAGTACAGGTTGAAGCAAATGCTACTCACACCCATGGCCATTGTCAGGCCTGGTCCTCTATGCCTGCCTCTTCTAGGGAACACAATGGATACCCTCAGAGTGGTTCTGTGAGGAACTAGTGGGTGAGAGCAGTTCACAGCACTTCCTGAAGAACCTTTAGTAATTCCTTCCTTGTTCTTCCACCTGGAACCACTTATCACCAGAAGGTGAGCTGGATGACCCAGGTACAGTTTTTAGCCAGTTTCTCTGTGAATTCTGCCTCTGAGTGCCTCACATTCACTTTGATGCTAGTTACTAAAGCCAAAAGACTGTTTTCCCATTGCCTTGCGGTAGAATCTGGGCAAGTTCGAACAACCTGTTAGCTCTCTCTGGAGGTCTGAGAAACAATGCAGATACAGTGACTTCTTAGGACGGTGGTAGCAGCCACTTGTCTCCATAAAAGAAAGTGCTCAAACCATCGGTCAGCAGTAAGTGAAAGTCCCAACCTTTGGTTGCTTCCCCAGCTTCTCTCTGTGGATGCCTTTATCCTGGCTCTAACCGAGAAACTTTGACATCCCAGTATTTGGCAGGACTTGCTGAAGATATGTAGAAGTATAGGTGATGAGAACAAAGGAATTTCTTGACTACTTCCCTTTGATGAAAGCCACTGATCTGAGAATAGCAAGCGGGGTAGATGGGACCTTTGAGATATGATTTGAACCTCTGACCAACTCCTGTTCCTGACGTCCCTCTAGACTGATTTCTTCAGACCTGGTGTCTGAATTTGAGATCTTAAGTTTAGTTTGTGCTCTGCCAAAAGGGTGCTTTGGCATGGAGGAGAAACTGAGTTAGGGTTTCTCATCTGACTTTATTCCCATATCTGAGCCAGAATTGACCAATTAGATAGCTTAGAGCAATTTGTTTTTTATACCAGAATGTGACTTTCTCTCTATCTGCAGGGGAAGGTTTTAGTAGCTACTTAGAAGGCAGCCTCGGAGCCATGCATGTCTGAGGGTCTGGTGCTGTACCTAACAGCCAAGAGGCAGGCACTTGTCCCCCTTCAGCTGGGCACTGAGCATAGAGAGCGGAGGCTCATGCTTCTCACTTCTGCTGGCGCGACTGGGGGAAAACTCTGCCCTCAAATGCTTCTGTTGCACACTGGGTCTTCCCTCCCTCTTTGTTCAGAAGCTTGGGCTCAATGGGACTTGGCCACTTTACTGTGTAAGCGCTCTAGAATCTACCATTTAAAGAGAACATATCTTCAACATTTATCTCTTAAAAAGGATGGGTGAGGAGGAACTCCTTGTGATGTCTGAGGTTGTTCCCTTTATGTATTCCTTTTTGGAGTGGGGCACAGACATATGCCACTGGAAGCAGAACCCACTTCATATTCTTATAACATTTTTTTTTTTTTTGCAGCTGTGGCCAGAGAGACTTTGCTCTCAGTATTTGGGTATCTAGCTATTGCTTTGTTTTATTGAAAAATTGTTGGGTATGATGCCCACTAGTACCTGTTGACTCCAGTAAAACTTTGCAAGGTATAGACTAGGATTTCCCAAACTTACTCTGTGTGCTAAACCCTTGGGGATCCCGCTAAACTGCAGCTGTGAGTAAAGGGATACGGAAAGGGGCCCATGTCCTGTGTTGCGTTGCTAATGAGCTCCTGACACTGCTGGTTCATAGACCCCTCCTTGAGTAGTGACGATGCTTCAAAAGGATCTATGGGAGGAGCTATTCAAACATCCTGCCAGAAAATTCCACTGATTCATCCAGGATAGCCAATTGTAATACTGATTAAAATGTCCTATGATTGGGTTTGCAGTAAGCAGGATAAATTCCACGGATGGTCATGAAGGCTTTAGAATGGGGAGCAAAGTGGAGACCTACAGACACATGTATCTCCAGCAAGGGGTTAGCTGAGGCGCCTCCCTGACTCTGGTGTATCCTATTTAGCTTACAGGCCTGAAATAAAGACTCATCTCAGGTGAACTTGATCCCGCATGTGGGTGTCATTGGAATTCAATCCCACATATAGAAAAATCTCTTTATGAGTGGCCGGATGTGCACGGAGACAGAATAGAGACTAGAAGTAACATGGGTTTCTTTTTAGGGAAGCCTTGAAACAAAAACTAATGGAAAAATAACTTTCCTTTTGCCACAAGGAAGGAATTTGGACCTGTTGTGAGTAGCTTCCGACTAAATAGCAAAAATTCTGAGAACAGTGAAGGTCAGGTGTTTCTTGAGCGTGAGCACGCCGACTGAGTGAAAGTCATCTCACCCATCATCTCATCCACGTCATTACAAAAGAAATTTAGTAAGTTCAGCAGACTTTGTCAGAGCACTAGCTGGTGACTCTCCTGTTTTCAAAGCTTGCAATTCTCTGGCCCACTCATTCAGGAAGAATGTCACAGCTCAGAATGCTCATTCACACGGCAGTGGGAGTTAGTGACTTCTGCTCCCTGATTCGGAAGCAGTTGTCTCTTATGCAAAATGCATGTCAGGGACAAACTATAAATATTGGAAGTGTTTTCCCACAGTTTCTTCCAGTGCTGTTTTGTCAAAAGATTCATGAGATGGGGTGAACTGGTACTCCACAGTGCTTAGAAGGCCCCAAAGCAGCAGATGTAGGTATGCTGTGTTTAGGCCCAGGAACGCACTGAGTAAGTGTCTCTCAAAGTTAGGAAGAGTAGAATGCAAAGTCGTGCTGTTTCCTTAGGCCATAAATCAGGACCCATTTCTTGTCCTGGGGCTGAAAGTGCAGAGCTCCACATACTTTCCTGCCAAAAGAAATCAAGAATATGGTTTAGGCACAAGCATGTGATAACCATGATAGTTAAGCTTCATCGTTACAATTCTTTGCATCTCCAGAGTTGTAAGATTAATTGCTTACACCTTTAGAGGCTCCGGAGAGCTTTCCACAGCCATGCTCCTACCCTCCCTTCCTGTGGAAGACCCTGTTCTTACAGGAAAGAGGAGATTCGATGCTCTCAGCAAACTGGTGGCTGAGAAAGGAGTAAACCCTCGTGTCCTCAGACTCTGGGCTCAGCCTCCTCTGAGGAGGGCGGCCCGGCTGTCAGAGTCAGAAAACTGCTGATCTAAAGCAAGGACTCCCACTAGAAAAGAATACGTGTTTTGCTCTTCTTATCACACGAGATTCTTTGGAATATTTTTAAAGATCGCAGAGTCTGCAAAATAAAATGAAAGGAAAAGACTTGTTTGAAGAGTATTTGAGGGGCTGGAGAGACAGCTCAGCAGGTAAAAGCATGGATGACTCAGCAGGTAAAAGCATGGATGACTCAGCAGGTAAAAGCATGGATGACTCAGCAGGTAAAAGCATGGATGACTCAGCAGGTAAAAGCATGGATGACTCAGCAGGTAAAAGCATGTATGACTCAGCAGGTAAAAGCATGGATGACTCAGCAGGTAAAAGCATGTATGACTCAGCAGGTAAAAGCATGGATGACTCAGCAGGTAAAAGCATGGATGACTCAGCAGGTAAAAGCATGGATGACTCAGCAGGTAAAAGCATGTATGACTCAGCAGGTAAAAGCATGGATGACTCAGCAGGTAAAAGCATGTATGACTCAGCAGGTAAAAGCATGTATGACTCAGCAGGTAAAAGCATGGATGACTCAGCGGTAAAAGCATGGATGACTCAGCAGGTAAAAGCATGGATGACTCAGCAGGTAAAAGCATGGATGACTCAGCAGGTAAAAGCATGGATGACTCAGCAGGTAAAAGCATGGATGACTCAGCAGGTAAAAGCATGGATGACTCAGCAGGTAAAAGCATGGATGACTCAGCAGGTAAAAGCATGGATGACTCAGCAGGTAAAAGCATGGATGACTCAGCAGGTAAAAGCATGGATGACTCAGCAGGTAAAAGCATGGATGACTCAGCAGGTAAAAGCATGTATGACTCTTGCAGAGGACCCAGGTTCAGTTCTCAGTACCCACAATGTGGCTTACAACCATCTGTAACACCAGTTTCAGGGGATCCGACGCCCTCCACTGACCTCCACAGGCACAGTACTGACGTGGCGCACAGACACGAACGTAGGCAAAACGCTAAGACATGTAACAAGTAAATAAATCTTAAAATTAAGGGTGTTGGAGAGACAATGGCTTAGAAGAAGGAAGCTCGTGTCCTCCCGGCCCCGGCTGCAGTTTTCATCTTGGTGCAGAACACAAGACGGCTGATTTCATGCTACTTCTCTCTCCCGTGTTTATTTTCTTACCCTCTGAGACTAGGTTTCTACTGAACGTTAGAATCTTGCAGTTTAACAAGTCAAAATAATTTATTCTGACAGATTTCCAAAAGCCCAAAGATTTACTCATGAGGTGTGGTTGATACTGGAAGCTAAAATGGAGCTGAGAGTGCTGGTGTGCACACCTATAATTCTAGTGTTAGGAGACGGAGGCTGGATGATCACTGCACGTGCAAGGCCTGCGTGAGTGAGACACCACCTCAACAACCCGCCCCCCCCCCAAAAAAAAACCCTAAAAAACTCAAAGGGAAAAATGATACACAAAATGAGAGAGAGAAGGCAGGAACTTTAGGTCATATAACATGTAATGAGGGTGTTGGTAAGTGTTTTAGCTTGATAGAGTCAAGAAAGAAAAACCATGATTTGATCTTGGCCATTTGCAAGCCTCATGCCCTGAGCACCATCTTCTGTAGGCACAGGCACTTCCAGTTTATTCTGGAGCTTTGATGGCATGTGTCTGTGGCCTTCATACAGCCAACTTACCCTTTGTAAGTTCAGGCCACCCTGGTCCTCTGATCTCTTCCTATAACTTCTGATAGCAATCCCTCAAGTCAAAGTGAACATGCCCACAGCACCTGAGAATGCTCTTTAGGAACCAGCACTCAGCCAGGATCTCAGCTTGTCCCTGGTCCTCGGTTTCTTTTGGCTGTGATACTGGCATCTGACCGTGGAGCTATGGGAGTGGCTGCAGAGGAAAGAAACAGCTGCTATGTACACAGAACTCTAGGGTGCAATGAGGAGGTGCCTGGATTTCCATATTTCCATGTTGGACCTTGAAGCACATGTGCTATATGAATCGGGGCATTTCCCACTTGATGGGCTGGACCAGGATATGATCAAAGATACCACAAGATGCTTCTCCAATCCCATCGCAAGGCTGTGACTTGGGTCCGATGCTCTTCATTCATCTCTCATTCATTCTCTCTTGGTGGAATTGTTTTCTCATGCTTGTCTTGCCTCATTTATCTACCAGTGCTGAGTGTCCACAGCAGTCCCCAACTTTACCATTGCAAACTGTATGTAAGAGTATAGAATGAACATTATTTAGATTTCAGTAAAAGGAACCAGTTAGAAAATAGACTTTAAAATAGTTGGATATCCAGGTGTGGTGGTGCATGCCTTTAATTCCAGCACCTGTGAGTTTAAGGTCAGTCTGGCCTACCTAGCAAGTTCCAAGCCAGTCAGAGATACACAGTGAGACTCTATCTCGTAAGAGGAAAAAAATATTGAATATTTTCAATATTTGTCCATTGCCAGAAGTGTAAAGACAATTGTTAACTTATTTTCATGAACTTGAGTCCATGTGTGCCCCATGTGCCCAGCCTGAGCCACTTCTGTGCTGTGGAATGTGACTCACTAGGTCTGGTTACAACATCAACCAAAGTGGTGATGTTGCTCCTGCGCACTCTCATTGCCGGGACCATCATCTCACCCCGAGCTTTATGACTGACAGTGGAAGAGCAGTGACAGGTCTCTTGGATGTGGAAGAAGGCAGTTGGAACAAGAATACTGTTTTCAGCAAGTTCGAATGTGGCCTGCTTGTTTTGTGGTTGATCTTGGTGGCAAGGACATGATGAAGGATCATGAGTCTGGAAAAATGCACCATCTTCTAGGTTGTGATCTAACCTGTTTATTTATGATCCTACATGAAATCCTACTTTTCCTATATCCAAAATCTGCTTTGTTGAATTTATTTCATGTTCTTGGATCTTCCTAAGCACTTTGTGTGAGGAGTGTTTGGTGGTGTTCCCATGTGTGAGAGTGTTTGGTGATGTTCCCATGTGTGAGAGTGTTTGGTGGTGCCCCGTGTATGAGAGTGTTTGGTGGTGTCCCATGTGTGAGAGTGTTTGGTGGTGTTCCCATGTGTGAGAGTGTTTGGTGGTGTTCCATGTATGAGAGTGTTTGGTGGTGCCCCATGTGTGAGAGTGTTTGGTGGTGTCCCATGTGTGAGAGTGTTTGGTGATGTTCCCATGTGTGAGAGTGTTTGGTGTTCCCATGTGTGAGAGTGTTTGGTGTTCCCATGTGTGAGAGTGTTTGGTGTTACCATGTGTGAGAGTGTTTGGTGATGTTCCCATGTGTGAGAGTGTTTGGTGGTGTCCCATGTGAGAGTGTTTGGTGGTGTTCCATGTGTGAGAGTGTTTGGTGGTGCCCCATGTGTGAGAGTGTTTGGTGGTGCCCCATGTGTGAGAGTGTTTGGTGGTGCCCCATGTGTGAGAGTGTTTGGTGGTGCCCCCTTCTGTCATGAGGTTTATCACATCACATCTGGATGCCACTTGTAGTGATGGAGGCCATTGAAATTTATGGTCCAAGTAAACATGACTCAGAATTCTACCTTTTTAAAAATGGAGCTTTAGGTGTAAAATTAAATGGTATTATAATCCCACCTTGCTGTGGGACAATGCTCTTGTACACTGTAAAGATTTGTCACTCCTATTGGTTTAATAAAATGCTGATTGACCAGTAGCCAGGCAGGAAGTGTAGGTGGGGTGACCAGATTAGGAGAATTCTGGGAAGAGGAAAAGAGAGCCGGAGTCACCAGCCCGACGCAGAGGAAGCAAGATGAGAATGCTGAGCTGAGAAAAGGTACCAAGCCATGTGGCTAAACATAGACAAGAACTATGGGTTAATTTAAGAGGAAGAGCTAGTTAGTTGTCAGCCTGAGCAATAGGCCAAACAGTTTATAATTAATACAAGCCTCTGTGTCTTTATTTGGGACTGAACTGCTGCAGGACCGCATGGAACAGAAACTTCCACCTACACCACCTCTCCCATTTGTGGGATCCATAAGGATTTGAGAACATACAAGGACATTAACTGCTCCCAGCATTCCCAAAACGAGTCCCATATCTAGGGAGAAACCTCGGTCCTGGGTGAACTATATGCATTTGTCTGGGACCTCTCTAGCTTTGAAACTGAAAGTCCATTATCTTAGGCATGTCCCTCACTCATGTTTATCTGGGATGGTTCATAATCCCAGTACAAACTCTGTTTTTCCTACTTACAATGGGACACTACAAAGTTATAAACCAAATTGGTGAGTATGAAACAAGATATCTCACATTCTTTGACCCATTAATAAGAGTTTGAAATTAGAAATCTCAGACTCTTGCATCCATACAGGAATAGAATTGTTTTGTTTCCTCTGGTCTGGGGACTCTGACCCAAGACTCTTCTCCTGTGAGAGTCTGGGTAGTCTGGTCCTTGCTTTTTTCTTGTCTCACTTTGGAGTCTTGGCTTGAGTGTGCTTAGGGTGGTTCTACAGCCATGCTGGGTTGGCAGATGTAGGAAAAGGATGAGTAGGGCTTGGAAAAGGGTTTAGGGGCAGATTGAAAGAAGAATCACGGGCACACAAAGTGACATCTAGAGGGCAGAGGCCCTAACAGACTCAGACTGTGTGTTGAGAGGACAGTGAGAAGACAGCAGAGGGGGGAGGATCTGAGAAAATAGCTGGAGGAGCAGCTTGAAAGATGACTTGCTCCCTCGGAGCTGTGGAACTTTTCCCCAGCAGGGAGTCAAAAGTATCACTGTGGAGGACAGCATTTGGTGTGAGGTCTCTCCAAAGGGAAAAGGCTCGAGAGGATCAGTGGATGTCTTACAAATGACCTCAGGAGGTGCCACTCTGGGACTTCTCACTGCTCAAGTCACCAGATGACCCCAGACTGCCTGCAGGGCAGCCCACAAGCCACCCCTTTACATGGTATTGTAATTCTAAGGAGAGATATTTTGAGTTTATTTCAAAACTACTTCAAAATGATATTGGCAGTGATAAAAGTCATCAAAATGTAATTGAAATTTTCTTGAATGATTGATTTTATGTGAATTAACACAGTGTGGCCATAGGTGGCTGCAGGGTTTGTATGCTGTGCATTTGTGGGTATTGCTGTTCACACAGACTCCAGTGACGGGTGCATAGAAAGGTGCACTGTGAGTCAAAGGCAGCGTCCTTGACTTGAAGCACATAGCCACCCATTTAATTCCTCCTCTGGAAAACAGAAATACTCATACTGAAGTATGCTACAATTCTAATTTGAACACGAGGGCCATTTTCAGTCGGTTATTCATTTAGACCAGCCTTAGTTATTATTCACTGGAGAACTTGTGAACTGAAAACTGGCATTTCTCACTTTGTTTTGATGTTATTTTTCTGCTAGGGGCTCAAAAGTGAAATGAAAACTGAGTAAGCTTTATGGCCAGAAGTTTTCCTGTTGATAGGCAGAGGCTAAAAGTGTAAGGAGGCACTGAGGGGATTAATTTTGCAATCACTTAAATGTTAGGATGAAGTTTATTTCCAAGCTCACTTTCTTACAGACCCAGGTAGCTGTGCTCACAGATATTTTGATCAAATTGGTGATTTCACAACCATGCAAATGAGAAATCTGTTATATGTTTGTATTTATATGTGCTTGAAAATTTATTTATAATCTCATACTAGTCAATGACTTTGGTTGGGGAATATATTTTATGTTTCTGTGTTGTTAGGATAAAGAAACCCTAGACTTGTCCTTGTTCCTGGAGAGGAGGGTAGAAAAAAAAAGCGTTCCCACAAGGCTGATGACATGACCCAGATGGAAATGGTTCTGGGATA
This sequence comes from Peromyscus eremicus, assembly GCF_949786415.1. Classification (NCBI taxonomy): domain Eukaryota; kingdom Metazoa; phylum Chordata; class Mammalia; order Rodentia; family Cricetidae; genus Peromyscus; species Peromyscus eremicus. Next base: position 4,987,360 of record NC_081420.1, on the reverse strand, counting down.
TATGACCTGACAGTAACTCTCGACCATCAGAGAATAATAGAAGTGCTATGAAAATTACCATCTTTGAAATAAAAATAGCCAAACTATGGTTCATATAGCCAACTGTATAATGGAAATAGTGCAGGAGAAATGGCCAAAATGAACTAATTTTTTACAAAGTGATTTCTCACTTTTTTGATTTTGTGGTATAGAATTGGAGGAAGGAGGAAAGAGCTTTATCTATAGGGAGGTCAGAACCCCAGCTCTTATGTACTTGTTCTTCGAGACAGTCTATCTGGCTATAAAAACTTCAGGGTATAGGTAACATATTTTACTTGGTAAAGCTAAGCAGTGTTTAACTCTAAAATGTACTTACAGCTCTTTAATGTCCTTTGCTTTTCAGAGACAAACCCAAATTATCCTGAAGATCTCTATGAAGGTAGCTATCATGTTTCTTCACTCTGTATTTTTTCAAAATGTTTGTGTATAATGAAATAAACCAGCTAAAAAAAGGCCTGTAAGCTGAGTTAAATACACATTTTTAAGTGCTACATGGGCCAAAACAACATCTCAAGTATCACCCAGTATTGATGGCTCTTTCCCCTTGGTACATGCAGTGCCTGTAAATAGCACTTTCTCTCCCAAGCTCTCTTCTTGGAAGTAGTAAATCCATTCTGCTCTTACAGACATTTTGTTTCCGTAATTGAAAACTAATTACCTGTTTAAAAGCCATGATAACCAAGGGAAGGGAGGTGGATCACCTTCCGGCCATGACAGGAAACACATATGAAATTGTTTCTTGTATAATGCAGAAGGCCGCTCATGGACAGAGCTTTAAAGGGAGGGCATCCCTGGAACAGCTCGGCCAGCCACTGGGCTGTGTCGTCAAGACTCATTGTCTCTGCTCCACATTTTACCATCCACTGACCAGCTTTGCTGGGGACTGGTTTCCTCTGTGGTGTGAGCTGATGATGCTTTGGAGGGACTGACCCAGCCATGGTCCATCTAACCTTCCTTACTGAGAAGCAGGATTACATAGTCTTGACTTACTAGACCCATCCCTGGAGGGCAGACTAGTTTCCCTGGGAATGGAGGGGCTTAAAAACCTAAAAAAAGTGAAGTCCTTTTAGGAACGTGGAAGAGGAGGAATCCAAAAGCTGTGTGAATGGTGCTTAGCTGCTCATCCCTACTCTACTTTTTGACTAAGTGCCAAGGATGCATTGATTGATGGGTATAAACTCTTTAGTGCAGATTCCCAGACCACCACTGTGATCACAAAGCCTCCGAATTTAGAGAAGTGACAGACTTAGTTTCAAGATTGGGACTCAAATTAAAAATGATTAAAATTAGATTAGTTAGAATGTTATATTTTTAAAAGTCCTTTGTTCTTTAACTTTTCACTTACGTTCCTGTTTGGGTCTATAGCATGCCCTTCATAAACAATGATCATATTCAGTGTGTACTATGCAAAGAAGATCTCCATTGGATGAGCTATAGACCATCGTATGCTTATTACATGTGTATTTAACTCCTGCTAATTTTAACTGGGAATCATGTTGCCTTTCTCTGTGTATGCATGCTAATCTATATTTCATCCAAGTTGTGGCTTGATTAATTCTTGTGTAGGTGATTTGAATATGTATTTTTTTATTCAACATGCTAGGAGTTTAAGAAAAACATGTCTCAGATTATCCCATACAGCATGAGGTTTGAACAATGATTTTTTTTTTACAGTTTAAAATTATGTTTTGAATTTTTCAGAACTTTAAAACTTTAAAAATGTCACCTTCCCAGTGGCCTCGGCTCCCACTTTGGGCATTTTGGCTAAGATGTCATGGTTTAAACTAAAGACATTTAAAATGGTCTAAATTTTGCCTGGCTACTTGGCTATACTACAAAGAAAAATTAGTAAATAAATGATGTGTGCTTATGTTTGAAATCAGTGAGTTTTAAGATATTCCAAATAAACATTGTTAAAATCCGAGTTTTGGCATTAAGAATACAACAACAAACAAAGAAAATAAGTGCTTTTTCTGTTATTTTTTTCACTCACATTCAAAGGAACATGCTGTTAATAAAAATGTAATTTGAATTGTTTGCCCTGAAGCCAGCACGATGATCCTACCAAGGGGAATTAGGCTGGGGCTGAGTTAATGAAGTGTCTTTTGCCGGATGAAAATGAGGGGCACTGTTCCTAGTTAGAGCTGAAACACAGATACTTACAAGCAACATGTCTGCAGTTGGTTTGCTAAGAATTTTCCGTGATGGGTAATATTAAGAACAAATACTTTGATTACTTTGTGAAAATTAGTCACCTAGTCCATGTAAACTAAAACTGATCTAGAACATGCCAACCAACTTTGAGATTTATGGCAACAAAGACATATCTGTGTGACTAATTATTGTTGGCTTATTCATTATGGAATATTGGTGTTTCTGTGCTCCTTCTAAAAATTCCTTTGTGGACCCAAGTTCTACACTGATGCTCACACCAGGCTGCATCTTAAGCCCTTGTCCTGTTCTCCAATGAGATGCTCCTGCTCAGAAACCAGTGTTTTCTTACAATCTGGGTTATTGTGTGGCTCTGACTGCTTCTTTCCACGCGGCATAAGCCTCATCATTTCACTCTCCTGCTGACATTCCGCAGCTTTAAAACTGACAGCCAGATCTGCCCTCCAAAGATTTTCATGTGAAAAATGTCCATGGCTCCTTTTCTTGGTTGTTTTAAAGATGGCATTAATAAAGGGATGCTTCCCTAAGAGCAAAGGAGAAATCTTAAAGCGGGTTTAGAACGACCAGTAGAACAGTGATGGAGAGATGGAAACTGGACACTATATTGGTTTTGTGCAGTTCCATCCCCATCATTCATTGAACCGAGCAGCCAGCCACATTCCTGCACAGCCAGGCTGTCCTGCCAGTGATTAGGACTCTCTGGATCTGTCTTGCCTTGTGCTGGGTCTCACTGTGGCCCTGTGCATGTCAGCAGCCGATGACTTCATATTCCTCCTCTTTCTCTTGTCTCCAACTGAAGACTGGACTGCAGCAACTGACATCGGGGATACTACAAACAAAAGCAATGAAATCCCTTCCACAGATGTTGCTGGGGAAACCAATCCGGAGCATCTCTCGGTGAGTGGGGTAAATAGCTGCCTCCTGGGTTGGTTCTGACAATTCTGGATGCTCATATGCTGGAGGAATTGCCACTTTCTCCATAAGACATGGTTATCATTCAGATGTGAGCAGGCCATCAAAGATTGGAGGGTCTACTAGAAAGACCCAGAAACAGTGATATAGAGATCATGCAGCCTCTGACATGTGCTTTTCTGGTAGTGCACCACATATTTAATTTTTCTTATTTTTTTTAATTTTATGTGTATGGGTACTTTGAGTGTGTAGCTGTGCACTGTGTGTGTGCAGTGCCAGAGGAGACCAGAAGAGGGCATCAGATCCTCAGGTCCTCTGGACTGGAGTTACAGAAGGTTGTTTGTGGCCATCTGGGTGTTGGGAACTAGACTCAGGTCTTCTTCCTCCATCCTCAGAATCATATGTTCATTTTATTTCTATGGCTGTGTGAATGTATACCTGCAAAAGCCAGGAGAAAATGGAGGCCAGAAGAGAGAGTAAGATTTCCCAGTGCTAAGCCACCTGATGTGGGTGCTGGGCATTGAAGGCTGGTCTTTTGAAGAGCAGCTGGTGTTCTTACCTGTGGAGCCATCTCTCAGCCCCATAGTAAACCACTTTTTAACAGTTAATTCTGTTTAAATATCTATCCTTTACAATTGGATTACTAGGAAATCATTCATAGTGAATCACAACACTTCTATTCAGGGACCACACTTTCACATCTATCTCCTTCATTTTTTAAAAATAAAATTTAGGATGTCTGCCAAACAGAAATCCAGTTTTTTTTTTTTTTTTTTTCTGGAGAATGTTATGGGAAAAAAAAATCAGGCCCATCTTTCAGACAGAGACTCTGGGGATGAAGTGGTATTGGACACGGCCTGTGCAGGGTGATTGGCTTATGCATGAAGATATGAGGAGAAGGGCATTCACTGGGTGTGTGAACAAGAGCTTGCAGACTGGGAAACAGGAAGCAGGTGCTTCACTGGAAGGCTCAGGCTGGTGATGAAGGTCTTGAAATAGTCCCAGGTGATCAGCCTTATTCTGTAGAGAATTGCCATTGAAGGGTCTGTGGTTTCTAGGACTCTGTGGTGGGACCAGTTTCGAATCATGTTGAGTTTTCCTCACACACAACATGTCCTGTGAGCTCTGATTTCTTTTAACCCTGAATCCACCATCTCCCCTTCTGGTGCCTCAGCTGCTAGCTGACCCAGGTTCCGCAGAACAGGACCTGGCTGCAGTTCCTCATCAGCTACTGTTTTCCCCCATTATGGTTTGCAGACAGTGTCAGGCCTTACATTTATAACCTGACTTGAAAAACTATCCAAAGAGGAATAATACTTTGTGACATGAAAGTTCTATGAAGCTCAAAAATTTTAATTTATTTTATGTGGATGAGTCAGTCAATCAGACTAGGTTGCTAGTAGCCATTATAGTTGCAATGCCTTCACAATACCTTCAGCGTTCCTGTCAGCATGCCGCCACATAACTCTTCTAATCTGATGGCCTTCCTTGTAACCAGAGACTATTTATGCATCAAATGTCTAAACCATACATAATTGGAATCTAAAAAAATTCCGTAAAATGGCCTTTTAGCTCACACAGAGGTCTCTATATGCCTCTGAGTTAGAAAATGCAGCTTTTTTGTCATTGTTGTTGTTTTGTTTTTTCAAGACAGGGTTTCTTAATGTAGCCTTGCCTGTCCTAGAACTCACTCTGTAGCCCAGGCTGGCCTCGAACTCAGAGATCCACCTGCCTCTGCCACCCGAGTGCTGGGATTAAAGGCATGCACCACCACTGCCAGGAAGAAAACGCAGCTTTTAACATTGGTTATGCTTGCTGTTTTTGCCTTCCTGTGTTACAGTTTGAACATCATGAGTCAACCACACGCAGCAGTTAGCATACTCACTCTGCTTAGGTGTCTTAGGTACACTACCAAGTTTTTCAGATGGTGAAATAGGAAATCATTTGGCAAAGAACAAGAATTGAAACAATTTAGCAGGGGAGGCAAGTAGCAAGCTCTGCAATGGAGTCATTCTGGCATCACTCTTGTTATGCCAGGGTAATGCACTTGGTCCCTTAGAATAAAAGGGGGAAATGTGGTGATACTTTATTTGTGCTGAAATGTGATATTTTATTTGTATGTTAAATAAAGTTGCATGGTGTGTGTGTGTGTGTGTTTGGGTATGCATGTGCCTCAGTGTGTATGTGTAGGTCGGAGGACCACTTCCCACTGTGGTTCCAAGGTTCAAACACAGGCCATCAGGCTTGCAGGAAGCAAGTATTTTTACCCCCTGAGTCACCTGGCTGGCCCAGTAGCCACTTTTTTTTTTTCACTGAAAAGGACATGTTCTAAAACCTCCAGCAGATGCTTAAAGTTTCAGGTAGTTTTGAAGCTTGGCAGTGGCTTTTCCTATACATAGCCATAATAAAGTTCGGTTTACAAATTAGACATGGTAAGAGATTACAAACACTAATAAGAATCTAACAATTATAACAACATAGTATCAGTTTTTTCCTTGTAGTCACTATTAAATAGAACAAGGACAACTTGAACACAAGCTCTCTGATGCCACGACAGTGTTTCTTATGAGTAAGAAGGCTAGTGATCAACCAACACATGAGTAGTTCCTGCAGTGTGCATATGTTGGACACGTTCGAAGGAGATGGATTTGGTTAGAACAAGGTTGTCCACCACCAGTCACGAGGGAACTGCGGTCACTGAGTACATGTAGGCTGGTGAGGCTCACCCTATACCCAGAGTTTTGCTGAGATTGTCTCTGGAAGAGCAGAAAAGCGCTAAAGCGGCAGAAGGGTCCCTTATCAGAGTCTTGCATGATGCTGCCATTGCCAGTGCCCTTTCAGAGCTTTGTGACTGACTTAATGCTGTTTTTATCTGACACCAGACAGTGACACTGTGGAGGGATTAGCCTTCAATCTTTATTTCCCTGCCTTCATTGTGAAGCATATACTTGGTTGTGAATAAATTACAGTTTTTAAAATAGCTGGACAGACTGGTTCAATTCCAAGCTCTGTGACCTTGGGATGTTTATTGACGTTTGATGAGTTTTAGTTTTGGTAGTATCATCATTAACACCATCTTAACTATTGTGTTATTTACTGTCCGAGCTACTGTTCTTAATTCACTGTCTGCATGAACTCATGGAGGATATACAACCACAAGGCAGAGAGCTATTAAACATGACGATTATGAGAAGCAGAGGGGCACACCTGAATTTCACACTCACAGAGAACTCAGCTCTAAAATATCTATAGTCTGCAGTGTCAGCATATGCTATGCTGCAGTAACAAACATCCCCACATCTTAGTGGCTGAACACCACAAAGATGTCTCTCATGCTTCATTATGTGGATTGTTGGGAGTCTCTTCACCTTCGCCCTGACTGTAGGACCTGGCTGACACACAGCTGCCCTTTGGAGAGTTGATTTTCCTCACAGTGGGGTGGAGGCAGGTAGAACAGGGTTTCTCAGCCTTGACACTGTTGGCTTTGGGGCTGAGTTATTTAGGGACTCTTTCCTGGCCATGGCAGATGGCTAGCAGACTCCTGGCTTTTATCCACTAAATAAATGCTTGTAGGACCACCCCAGCTCCCCACCCCCATCAAAACCTCAAGGGGCCAAGAGTCTTTCAGTGACAGCACCATCGTTTGTTGATAAGCATGGCCTTTGACTAAGACCTCTGATTGGCAAGGATATTCTCCACCCTTCCTTAAAACCAGTCTCAACTAGTGTTGAGAATGCACCTAACCACAAGGAAGGCAAGGAGTGCATTTTCCAGAGAAATAGGAGCCAAGATCAATTTGGTAAGGAGTATTAATGATTACCTTAGCGGGAAAAGTAATACTGCTTTAAGGGATATCACACAGAGTGAATGACACTTGGAGTTTAAAATTTTTAGTGACAGTTAGGACAGGAGTTGATAAGCACTGTCAAAGTGCAGCATCAGTTTTTAATGAATAAAGCTTTATTAGAACATGACCTTGTAAATTTGTTTTCACATCTTCTATGGCTGCTTTCAACTTACACTGCTTAGCTGAGTTCTTGCTACACAGGCTCTGTGCCTGGCAGAGTCTAAGTTTGTTCCATCTGTTGGAGTATAATAGAAGTCTGCCAATCCCCTGAACCTTGATGAGCTGGTTAATTTTTGTGACCTGACACAAACTAGAGTCACCTGGAAAGACAGACCCTCAATTGAAGGATTGCCTCCATCTGATTGGCCCTGAGGGCATGTCTGTGGGGCATTTTCTTGATTGATGATTGATGTGGATTAATTGTGTGTGGAGCCATGTTGGTGGGTGGTTTGGGGATGTATAGGAAAGCAAAATGATGAAGCCATGGGGAACAAGGCAGTAAGCAGCGTTCCTCCACACGGTTCCTGCCTCAGGCTCCTGCCTGGCTTCCCTTGATGATGGACTGTAAATTGTAAGATGAAATAAATCCTTTCTTCCTGGGTTACTTTTAGTCATGTGACAGTATCAGAAAGCCAGCTAGGACACTCGGACTAAGCAAAACATAAAGGCGATACACAGTGTGTCACACTGTCACATCTTTGTTTCTACAATGTCACTATGTCCTTCAAGTACAAGATGATCATAATGTACCCAGAGGTACAGTGGTGGCAGTAAATACTGAGTTTTTCATTGTCGTCTGTCTTAGGATTGTGACAGAATTCACACAGCTACTCTTCCTACTTGCATAATGCACAACTTGTAATTCCATTTTAAACATAAAAAGTCATTTTCTGGCCTGTATCATCCACACAGAAAAGTGTACGGATCAGTGATGTCTATCTCCAGCTGGACATACTGCAAAACACCACCCTGTTTCCAGCATGCCCTGGCTCCTACAAGCCGTGGCACTAACTTAAGAAGGGTGTTCTCCATGAACAACTTTTAAGCATGTGTAAAAGTAATGAGAATAATAAAATCAAACCCAGTGTAATTTTCACTAGCATCAAAATATTAATATTTCTACATCCATCACCTTTTCCTCTCCTTCCCCTTTCCTTTGCTCCTATGTCTCTAGATGGATGGATGAATAGATAGAGGTAGCCATAGATATGATTATTCATGTGGTATCAGTTAGAGGTCTGTTTATAAGTGTAACATGCTTCTTCCTTTGTAGAGTAGGCATCACAGTAGTAAATGTTCAGGAAATGTTAACTGCCATGATCTCCACTGTCATCTAAGTGCAGGGAACGGTTTTGCAAGGTCGTCACAGCCTCGTTCTCTCTCCAGGTCTATGCCGTGGTGGTAATTGCGTCTGTGGTGGGATTCTGTCTGCTGGTGATGCTGCTTCTGCTCAAGTTGGCAAGGCATTCCAAGTTTGGCATGAAAGGTAAGCAGAGCCATGCTTATTTTGCTTTTTAAGTGGACTCATTTTTGGATCATGACTAATGCTAATTATCACTAAAGGAGGAAGTGGCTGGATTTATGATGACTGGTTTTTAAGTTGGGAGAACAGCAACAAGGGTATAATACTACAAATCAAGACAGAACAAAGTCGTGATTGCTCAACACTACTCACTTTCCTGTGAGCACAGTTGTCCCAGGAAGCATGGACTGGTTTCTCAACTATGTACTAGCTCAGCAGTGTAGGCACGGGACAGTGCTTGAGTGTTCCTGTTGTGGTCAGGTGAGGCTCAGGGGCAGGGTGACATGTGCCATGGGCACATGTGCTTCTTTCTGTAGTTGTATATTGAGGTTCTAAGCCTTCTGTCACCTGATTTCTTTTGCTATTGCTTTCCTGTGTTTTCAGTTTGGGAAAATTAACACTGTCGGATGCAAAATAAGAAAGCCACCATGGTCCAGTGAGCTTGTGCATGGACTGTTTTTTATTTAAGTGGAAAAATTCTCAGGGCTGAGAACTGTGTTGCCATGAGCAGATAATTGATAGTCTTTAGGCCAGTGAATTGTGTTTGGGGGTGGGCATGGGGAGATACTTGAATAAATGCTTTTATATGAAAGTGAGGAGTTCCTGTGACGACGTTGAAGCATTTGCTGTGGTGTTTAAGCCTATGGATTGGCTGCTGTGAGATTATTGTATTTTGTGTGGTCTGACAGCTCGGTACTCTGAGTACCTAGGAGGGAAAACTGTAAAGAGGACTTGGTGGAGGATGGGGTCTGTGGGTGTTTTACCTGTGTGCTCAGTGGGAATGACTAACCCTGCTTGTCACTTGGAAAGGGATGCTTAAGCAGCAGTATCTTGGCCAGTGTACATGGGCCTAAGACGGATGATCTTTCCTGTTGTTTCGTCCCCCTCATTCCTTTGGTGACCGTGATGGAGATTCTCAGTTGTCATCTATTCAGACATAAAGTAAAATGTGATAAAACCCTTCCATCTCTTAGTTTGTGGACCTCTGATGCTTCCTTAGGAGAAAAGTCCCTTTTCTCTAGTAAGCGGTGAGACTTGGGAGAAGGAATGTACTGAGTGGCTGGAGTCATTGTAAAGTGGATTTTGAGCCTAAACAGGTGCCAGAAACTCACAGGGAATCAAGGATTACAGGGCTTCTCCCAGAGTTCTGAGGTAGTCTGGTCTGTGTGAATGAGAAAATTGGTATCTGAACAGTGTTCAGGGGCTGTTCATGCCCTGAAATTAATGCCCGAGCCGTGAGAATCATTAATCCTGGTCGTGAACGTGGGCTTCCACATCTCTCCTCGTATGACAGTGTGGAGTTGCCATGCAAACCAAGCAGCCTTTTCTCCCCAAGCCACCAGGCTAGACCAGCTGTGTGCTGTCCACATGCCGGGTATCCACCATGAGCATTTATGTTTCTCACCCTTACCGGTGCTTGATTTCCTAAGGGGTGTTTTGAGTGCGTGTCCCCCAAGCACAGCTTGCACTGGAGAGTAGCGGGCTCTCGAGGCTGAGGCTCCTTTCTTGAAGGATTTGACTCCAGGGGTTTCATCTGTGGATTCTTCTGAGAAAGAATATGTCCAGGTCTTTCTGGGAGCTCATTAAAAGTGCTGGGAATGCTGGGAGTGTAGTCTGGGAAGTCCTCCTGATGCTGTCCAGGAACGACACACTGAAGAGAAGTACAATAGGAGGAGAAAAGGTAGATGTTCATTTCTAAGAAAGCTGTATTGCATACTGTAACCCCAGAACTGAGAGCAGACAGTATTTTAAATGGATAATTTGGGTGATTACCACCAAATGCCTGCATTTTCTGAGCACAGCGTGAGGGTATTGTTAATGAATTGGGAGGAAAAAGTTGCTTGTCCTTGACCAGGACAGTCAATGACATCTTCCAGCAGTCACAACTATAGGTGTGTTTTTCTCTCTTACTCCTAAACATAAATAAAAAGTACATTGACAATGTCTCAAAGGCTTGTGTTCCTTTTGGGAGTAGCTAGGGTTTTATTTTATTTCTGCTTTCATTGATGTATCAGTCTGTGGGATGGCATGCACAAACTGACCCCGATCTGAGGTTATTGCTTAACAAGGCAGATGCTGAGTCCATCATCTTTTGGGATCTAGAAATTAAGATGGGGCTCATGTATCAAGCTCAAACAAAACTGAACATAAAGTGGTGTTTAAAAATTAATGTGTTAATGCACTTCCAATGCTATTAGAGTGAGGATTATGCTCAAAAACATACGTCCTAAAATGGGAAGACTATGCAAACATTATACTCCTGAAATAATCAGACAATATGCCAGTTGCCAGTTATGGTTTCTTAGGAGCAATAGAAGAAACTGCATAGCCTTGGCCAGAAGTGTGGACTCAGAGAGGGACCAATGGCTAATATGCAGGTGGGCTATTACACATGAAATTTATACTCTTATAAGCTTTTTGGTGAGGTTTAAACCCCAATATATTGCCTGTCTTAGGAACAAATCAAGATAGGATGGCTGCCAGCTCACCTTTAGGCATTCAGGGCTGTCTTCATTTTTCATGGCTATTAAGAAAGAACTAAATACCCGAATCTGGGGAGTGTATATAAGAATGAAGTCTTCAGCTCACAGTTTGGAAGTCTGAAAGTCCAAACAGTACACCACCACCTTTCCTGAGGTGAGGCCCCTCTCTCTTCCCTTGTCATCCAGAGGAAGGTTGAACAACAGATAGATACCAGATCACATGTTTAGTCAAGAAGCCAAAGGGCGGGGTGGACCAATCTTCCTCTTTTATTACATTTTTCTCTCATATGAACTTACACACCCTGCAAAACCAATATTAACTCCTTCCAAGGGCAGCACCCCAATGACCTAGCCCTATCTCTTAAACATTCTATGCCACCTTTCAACGCCACCACACTGACCCCTGTTCTTCTAATATAGGAACTTTGAGGGGAACATGGTTTATCTTGCATGTCAACTATCTCAATTTGTGGCACAAGCTTTCAAGTTATGAACTAATTAATGGTTTAATACTGTTGATTTGAAGAACCTGGGGTAATACAAACCAGAAACCTCTGGTTGCCACACTGTAGCTGAATGCAGGGCGAGAAGGACAAGCCTTATGAGGACCCAAATATTATTTCTGATGTTGCTTACACAGGAGATGAGCTCTACACTGTATTCAGGGACTTAAATGGGGAAATTCAACCAGAGAGCTGTGGTGTTGCCTTTGGAGATGGAGCTGAAGGATTAAGCTTCGTTGGCCTGATGCTCTGTCCTCAGGGGAAGCAGATTGCTGGTAGCACAGCACACCATGGGAGGGTACTGAGCGTCAGTCCTGCCTGTGTGCTCATCTTGATTTACTCAGTGCCTAGTTCAGTTGGTACTCAATAAGTATTAATTGACTGAATGGTGTGAGAGAACTGCCTGCTTCACCCAGTGTAAGCTGTTAATTGGTAAGAACTTAATATCTGGATGATACCTACTCACAGGTGAACGACTAAAGGGAGACTCTGGGTTTTTTCCTAGCTTCTGAAAGAGACAACTGTTTCTAATTTTCTCTAACTTGAGATAATTGAAGGTCATTGGCAAGAAGTTGTCTGGACAGGTCTTGTCTTGGGGCTCTTGGCTTTGGAACAGTTGTCTCTAAGTTTGGAGGGTGTACTTTGCTTTTCAACTCTGTGTAGGAACATCTTCGACTGCTGCCTTTGAATATGTGGCTTTGGGGCTTGTGTCTTCACTCAGACCTGAAGCTGGAAGAGGTGTCAGCTGGGGGCTCATATGTTGCCGTTAATCTAGAATTTTTTTCACTATTGCTTGTTTACTATAGTTTAACATGTTGTTGCTAATGTCTGTTAGGTTATTGGACTTGCGACAGTAACAATGTCAAGTGGTAGATTTTTTTCCTTTCCATTTTCTCTTGTTTATTTCTGTCCAGTTACTTATTTTTGTTGGATGGCTAGTTATTATTAGCACAGAGGAGTTCCAAAAAAAGTTACTCCATTAGTGTTTGGCCATGTGCACTGGTTTTTTCCTATACATACTTAATATGAAACATGAAACACGTTGTGAGTCTACCTACATCTGTGACTCAATTGATATTTCTGTAAGTATAATTTGATTCTTTTTCTTCTAAGGCTGCCTCCAGTTTATTGTGATTATATTATTTTCAATAATATAGCTCTCAAAGAATTTTCAGAGCGTCTTGTTGCTAAGGAACAGCAACAGGACCATGAATGTGCAGTGAATGCATGCACTCATGTTCTGACCAAGTCTAACTTGGCTCTCCCATGGCTTCTTGGCCTCCTTGCTCTAGGATGTAGAAGTGCACATAAAGGGAATGGAAGAATTCATGGCATATGGGCTGCCAGTTCTTCAGAGGGTGCTCCATGCTGGGAGTCCTGCCACAGGCACGGCTGGAAATATCACAAGGAGCCAGAGGCTTGGCACGCACTATATGGGTGAGGAATGGGCTTGGCTATCAGTGTGCTACTTGCACTCCCTGATGGAAACACACATGTGGTATTTCTCCCTCAGTACCTACGCATCCTTTGGACTCTAGATTGAAATATCTCAGTGCCTAAGAAATCACAGAAGAAAGAATGGGGAAAAGGTGGTTCTTCTCTTGTGGCCTCAGTGGTCAAGAGATTTCATCTGTATGCCCCTTTCCTGCATGTATTCATTCCCGATCTCAGAGCCTCTGGGTTTCCCAGTTAAGACAGACACAAAGTGACACTGCCTGGGAGCACAGGTTCACGTTTCTCTACTCCACACTCAAGTTAGTGCTCTTGCAATGATCAAGAATGTCTTTCAGCAATAAGAATTCCACTCACTTAAAAATGTTCATAAACATAGTAGGGCTAGCACTAACTCCAGTGGCAATTCCTGCCTTTTCTGTGAGCTCAGAATGGTTCAGAAGGTCAAAGAGCTAGAGTCAACACTTATTTGGATCATCTTTTAAGAGGAAAACGTGTGGCCAAAGCCAGAAATACGGTCATAGAAACATCTGAAAAGACAAACTTCCTCCACATGCATCTTTCACTCTTGAAGAAACAAAATTTGCAGTGTAGATAAATTAGAACACTAACAAAAGTCTGTTTTCTAAACTTCCATGAGGCTTAGGGATATGTAAGTCAAAACCAGAAACTCCCCATCACCCTCTTCTCACACTGCTGTTTTCATTCCCAGATAGAACTGTCTTTATCGTGCAGGATGCATACATTATGTAAATGATCAAATACAGAGCTTCACTTTTATGCAGATAATCAGAACATAGCTTCTTTTTTTATTCCACAGGGAGTCATAACACCAATCTTGTTCTGCATATTTCCTGAAGTCATGATTTACCTTGTAGCCCTTTCTTCCAGCACTTGGGGAGTCACTGCACATTATTTAGTAGTACTTCCCAGCACCCTGTCACTGGGCTATTCAAGGTTGAAACCCACTGCCTCTTACACGTTCTGTGGCTTTGAGCAAGAGTCTCATCTTCTCTTGCTTCATTTCTGTAGGGGCACATGGGTTAGTAGCTGTCTTAGTCAGTGTTCTACTGCTGTGAGGAGACACCATGACCAAGAAAACACAGAAGAAAGCATTTCATTGGGGGTTTGTTTATAATTTCAGAGGTTTAGTTCAATATCATCTTGGCAGGAACATGGCATCAGGCAGACATAGTGCTGGAGAAGTAGCTGGGAGCTACATCCTGGTCCCCAGGCAGAGAGAGAGACTGGCCCTGGCTTGGGCTTTTTAAACCTCAAAGCCCACCCCTAGAGACACCCTTCCTCCAACAAAGCCACACCTCCTAAACCTTCTCAAATAGTGCCATACCCCAAAAACTAAGCATTCAAATACAGGAGCCTATGGGGGCCATTCTTATTCACACCACTATAGTAGCTTCCTATTACTCTAATGAAATACCCAAGACAATCAGCTCAAAGAAAGGTGAGGTTCTTGCCGGCTCACGGTGTTGGAGGTTTTAGACTATGATCAATTGGTCCTGTCACTTTTGGCCTGTGGTGGTTTATCATAGTGGGAACACAGGAGGGGCAAAATTGTGCACCTTCTGACCAGAAAGGATAAGGAAAAGGAGGCGAGAAGAAGGTGCTGGGATCCAGGGGTCCTCTTTGAGGGCAGACCCTGAATAACCCAGTTTCTCCTACAGGCTCCACCCTTCAAGGTTCTTACCACCTCCCAATAACAAAATAAATCCACTTCCACATAAGTCTTTGGGGAATAGTCCAGATCCAGGCTACAGGAGGCAATAGTAGTACCCACTTCACAGAGCTGTTATGAAGACAAACTGAGTTTAGTATTGAAACACAAGCATTCCTTGCTTTTAATAATTGCTTTATACTATTATTACTAATAAATTGTGATTAATTTGATACATCTTGACATTTAAATTTTAATCAAAATTTCAGAAAATTATTTTATGTATAAGCATAGAGATGGGTGGAAATGGAGGTTGAGAGGAAACAGTACACACTTCAAATGTGAGCAGATACCTAAATAAGCCCTTTACTTATCAGACCTTCTGGCAATAGCACACAAGGGTACACTTTTATTATTCCTAGGGGTGGTGAATAGTATCGATCTTCTATATATTTATTAATTTAGATTAAGCTGATATTTTGATTAATAATGTTAAGAATCTTTATCATATGAAAAATGAGAAGAAATGATACATTTATTACTGGTGTATGTGTATGCAGTACTTTTATGTATTAATTTTTATTGGTGAAGCATATTATTCCTCTTTCTTTAGTCTTTTGCTTTTGATCAATTGTTTTTAAAGTTTGCTAGTTTGTTTGATATAGGGTCTCACTTTGTAGCCCAGGCTGGCCTCTAACTTGCAGTAAACCCTGCCTTAGTCTTCTAAGTGCTGGGATTACAGGTGGGAGCCACCACATCAGCATCTTTTAACTTTTCAATAGATTTTTTGGTAAACAAAAATGTTTGCCTTTAGATAGAGATGAATCTGTGATATTGCCCATTGAAACCACATGCCTTCTGAAGGCCTTCTGCTCCAAGCCATAAACATATCTTACACCTTCCCACTTAAGTTATTCTGTATGCTTGTAAACTTAGCTCCTTGGGCTTTTTGCAATTCCCTTTTTCTCTTTTAATTTTGTGTGAAATACTCATCTTACTCAGAGAGATACAGAGAATAAAGACACGAGAAAATTTTAGTGTGACATTTTCAGAATATTATTTTAACTGCATAGAATCAGAAAGCCACTGACAAAACAGAGAGACATTTTGAAGAGTTTGGTGATTAACTCACTGTGGGGAGGAGCATGACGCTTCGTTGGTTCCTCTTCATGTGAGAGGAATTGGGAGCCTCCCAGAGGCTTCAGAGAAAGCAGGTTTACAGGAAAACTTTTGGCTGTCTTCCCCACAGCCTCAAACTGAACTCGTATTATACCTCAGGAATCTTTTAATGGAGAAAATAATATGTCAATACTCACCAATCCTTGATAATTTTAGAAAAAAAGTCAGCTGAAAGAGTTGACTAACAGTTAAAATATATTTTGGAAGAAATGACTGACCCCATTCCTGTTGTTTGGAGGTGTGCTTCCAACCCAAGCTCACAAGCTGTCTTTTCCAATCTCTTCTTACTTAAAAAATATTTACTTAATTTTTGTTTTTGTCTCTGAGTGGTTGCCTGCATGCGTATATCTATCCCACATGTGTACAGAGCCTGTGGAGGCCAAAAGAGAGCCTTGGATCCCCTGACACTGAGTTGTGGATGGTTGTAGGTGCTGTGGACTGAACCTGGGTCCTCTGCAAGAGCAGCCAGTGCTCTTATCCACTGAGCCATCTGTTCAGCTCTTTTTCTTACTTTCATGCCAACATTGCATACATCTATATGACAGCAGGGATGCTGAATCTGTGCATCACATTGTGAAGACATGAAACTGGAAGAGATTGGTATAGTAGTTCACACAGGAAGCAGAACAATCAGTCATTCTCCCATTAACTATCTCTTTATTTTAATTTTAATTTAATTATAAATGCTTACAGGATGTGGTATGACATTTGAATGCATGAATACAAATGCTCATAGCTTCTTAGTTAGAGGTAAGGGGTTTCTAAACCCCTTCCTACTCCATGCTAGCATGCTGATCAATGGGCATGCTAGAATGTCTTGATCAATGGACAGTTGATGGCATATAGGAGAGGAAGAGTCAGTTTTCTCAAAGGATATGTCTCCTGTTGGGCTCACCATGCTCTGATGACTATCCTCCCAGGACAACACAAACTAGAATTGATGAGTTATTAAAGTTATAAAGGAAAGGGGAAGTGGAGAGGGACAGATATGGGAGGCAGATCTTGGAGGAGCGACGGGGAGGAATTGGGTGTCAATATATTTAAAATATATTTTATGAAGTTCCCAAAGAATTGAAAATAATAATAATAATAGAAACCCATGAGCATAGTGATGAGATCAGTGTAACCAGCCCATCAATGCTCAGGCACTTTCTTCTCTGTGCCAGAAATATCTAATTCCTCTATGCTTTGTGTTTTGAAGTCTGCACTGATTGTTGTCAGCTAGTTACCCTACTGCACTACAAGACACCAGAAGCCATTCCTCCTAAGCAGCTGCACTCTCCACTGTCTTCTCTCCCTCCCCCCTCCTCCTCCTCTCCCTGGCCTCTGGTACCCATGCTTCTCAATTAAGAAGTTGATTTCCTAGCAGTAGAGAACCTGTGGTGCTTGTCTGTCCAGGGCTGCCTTCTTGTACTCAGTATAACGCCCTCACGATCATCTATGTTGCCAGGAACAAATCTCAGCTCTAACTTCCATTGCCCACCTTGCCTGAGCCATTCCATTGAGCCTGTTGGAACTCCAGGAAAGGTTCTGTTTACTCATAACATAGAAAGCTCATGTGATGTTGTTTAGGAACTCTCTACACTACTGCTTTTATTTAAAGGTGGATGATCTCTTTAGAAGAAATTAGAAGTACTTGAAAGTCAAGGACAATCCTCACTGGAGTTTTTAAACCAGTGGTATGCTTCCTCCCACCTCTTTACCCAGGACAGGCCACACTTGGATGGGGACTTCGAAAATCTGGAAGTCCTCTGGCTTTCTTCTTCTCCCTCTTGTGTCACTTTTATCTTTTATTGTTTATCCAGCTGGCTGCTCTGCTGTGCTCTTCTGTGCTTCCTAACCCCCCCTCTATTCCTGTATGTAATTTTGGTGGACAGGCTTCTGAGGATTTCTGAAGAAGAAAGATAGTAACTTGGCTTAAATTCTAACATATGCTCCAGTTTTATCTTTATTTTGGGCAAGAATGCTGAATGATTGTGGGAATACATTTAACTGTGAGTCAGCACAACTGTCCCGTGGCACTTGGGAAGCCAGCCTGGTTAAATAATGTGCCTCCTTTGAATTTGAAAGTTGTTACCTTGTAAGTCTTGAACTCTAATGAATAGGAACCACATTTGGAGACATGGTTGGATAACCTTGGCTTCACATCTGTACTTTCCAGTTGCAGCTATTGTTTTAGTCAATGTTTTGTCTCTAAATTCTATTTTCACTTTGATGAAATAAAGGAGAGAACCTGTCATGTGGGTGATCATGACAACAAAACCAGTTCTTAGTTTTCAGGCCTAGTTGTTTAAGTTAATTCCTAAGAGGCAATTATGCTTTACATTTTATGTTCTGGTGAAAAAATGGAGATTACAATCTGAGTTAATCCTGAGTCTGAACTGCAGAAACATACTATATGCATGTACAGTGTATACGACCATGTTAAAGCTTATTGGAAGGTTTATAGATAAGACGGTCAACCCAGTGTGTCACTATAGAGCATTTACTGGAACAGATGTTCATTTTAAGCCCTTCAGCTGTTATGTACAAATTATTTCAATTCCTAATTTTATTGCCCTTTAAACAACTCATTTGTTTGAATTGTTCTGGGTTTTACAAGGAACCTGTTGTATTATTTGGCTTGGTGTATCAGTTTTAACAGCTTCTTCTGGGAGGAGTATTAACTGCAGGGCAAGGATTCTGGTGTGGAGACCCTAGTATCCATTAGCTTAGATCTAGAAACACAAGCTCATGGAAGCTAATAAGATTCCCTTTGTGTAGAGGGGAATCACAATTGCTAGAAGAATTCTTTTACACAAAACAGACTTTCAATTTGATGTATTTACAGCCTGCTAGAGAGGAAAAGAGATATTCTAGAGAAATTAAATTCCTTTTGAAACAGATTGCCACCCATATGATAACCATAGGCCAAGATGCTGCATTTCCTGAGAGAGAAGCCAAGCCTTGGACAGGAGCAAGACAGAAGAAAACCTCGGCTCTGACCAAGGCATCAGCGAAAGTAGAAACACATTGGTTTCCTTTGCTATCATATGCTAACATTTGTGTTCTAAGAGAGGAGAGGGAGATGGAGACCAGGAGAGAAGAGAGAAGAAGAGGGATAGGGAGGGTGTAACATGAATTGATAAATGGTCTTTTAATTAAAAAAAAAAAACAGAGCCAGATATTGGGGTAAATGCTGAAAGATCAGAGAGACAAAGGAACAAGCCACTGCCATGTCTTACCTTTAGGACTCCTCAGCCTGAAAAAGCTTTCGTTCCTGTCTCCTCACGTCTTATATACCTTCCTCTGCCCAGCCTTCTTAGTGCTGGAGTTAAAGGTGTGTGCCACCACTGTCTGGCTCTGTTTCTCTACTAGACTGAATCAATCTCATGTAGTCCAGGGTGGCTTTGAACTCACAGGGATCCAGATGGATCTCTGCCTCCCAAGTGTTAGGATTAAAGGTGTGTGCCACCACTGCCTGGAATCCAGTAGCTTGTTCTGTTCTCTGATCTTCAGGCAAATTTTATTTGGTATACAATATATCACCATAGGAGAGAGTGGGGAGGGAGGAAAGGGGAGGAGAATTTCATTTAAACTCTTTACGTCTTTAGAAAGTTATTAACATCCTGAACTGAAGACAGAAGAGTCATTTCAGCCCCTATGGATTCAGGGTGGGTGCAGATGGAAGGGAAGAATGTAGAGAGTGGAGCAGAGTGCCTGTAGCTAGAAGTGTTCCTGGTCTCATCTGACACCAAGATCCCACAGCCATTTATAAAGTTCCTGTGTCCCACTTTGTCCTGCAGCTGCTCAGACCCAAGTAAACACAGAGGCTTATATTATTTATGAACTATATGGCCATTAGCTCAAGCTTATTACTGACTAGCTCTTATACTTAAATTAACCCATAATTCTTATTTATGTTTAGCCACATGGCTTGGTACCTTTTCTTAGTTCTGCCTACACATCTTGCTTCCTCTGTGTCTGGCTGGTGACTCCTGACTCAGCCTTCCTCTTCCCAGAATTCTCCTTGTCTGCTTATCCCACCTATACTTCCTGCCTGGCTACTGGCCAATCAGCATTTTATTTGTCAACCAATCAGAGCAGCACATTCACAGCATACAGAGTGACATCACTCATCAAGTGCCTACTGAGATTTGTCAACTCTTGCAATCCTGGAGAAACTAAATAGAGTCAACCACTGAACTGAACATGTCCTACCCTTGCTTCCTGGATTCTCTGTTTAAAAAATAAAAAAGTGTGACAAGGCCCAAAACAACACAGGACTTTAAAAAATCATCCAAAGGACCCCTCTTGTTGAATTAACACTACCATATTATAAAATCATTTAGTATAATCACACACTTTCTCATAAAGTCTGGCAGGCCCTTCTGCTGATACTATTTCAGTGTGTGATAGGTTTGTTTTCTTTTCCCTCCATAGTGGAGTCACAATTTCTTTTTTTTTTTATTTTCATATGAAATAATACAGATATAGCTTCTAACCTGAGGTCATCATGGGAATATATTGAGTCTAAATTATCCACACTAGTCACTTCTTATAGGGTAGCTCTGCCTTAACCATCCCTTCCTGGAACAATTTGGGGACCAGCTCAACAGCTGGGCTATTTCCTTACTCTCAGTCTGGTTTTGTGTTGTGTTGTCTGAAGTAAGTTCCTGGCACTTTAGAGTTATTACAGAGCTGAGAATAGTTTTCATATGGCATAATGTAGCCTTTTCTCCTTGAGTATGAGTAAGGAGATTTTAGAAATAGATTTGCATCTTTCCAGTTAGCAGAATAATAGTAGTAGATTCTTCTGTAGGGCCTATAATCTATGTAACCATATGTTCTTAGTCCTGATAATGGTCCCAGGTATGAGTTTCACCTTGGGGAGGGGCCTTAATTCAACCAGAAACTGGGTGGTTACTTCTATAATATTCATGCAGCTATTGCAACAGTGGGCATGTCTTTCCAGACCAGTCATTATCGAAAATCACAGGGTCCTAAGCACTGGGTACAAATGATGAGTACTTTCCTCCTTTGGTATCATGCATAGCACTTTCTAGCACTATGAAAGCTAGCTGCTGGGGATGAAGATTCCAGGTCAGTGCCAACTTGATTTGTCCATCTCTTATGACTCAAAAATGTGTCTTCAACAATAGGATCTTAGCACTGAGTGCCAGAGGGAAACCAATAACATTGTCAGTAGACTAATGTTTGGGGTCCATGGGACATACTAGCCAACAATTCCAAGAAGGAAGTGTATTCCTAGCAGCGGCCTTTATATTTGTTATCCTCTGGTGTCTAGCAGGGACACTGTTGCCTCCTTATAGGTTATCTCCATTTAAACATTTTACTTATGTATATATTTTAGGAGGCTTCTACAGAAGTAGGTAGGTTTCCATGTATCTCTTCAAAAGGGCTTGTTGTGGGTTATCCCTCTCCAGTATCCCCTCCTCTGGCTATTACCCTGCTGGCCCATCTCCTGACTCTTCAACCCCTTCCATTCCATTATTTCCATTTACCCCTGTGTTCTGTTTCCCCTCCCTCAGATTTGCTCCCTTCCATGGCCCATTGCTGTTTTTCTGACCTCTATGGGCATTCCAAATGAAACATATCTTAAGACCCAAAGTTACTATCCCCAAACAAAAGAAAACAGGCAATGTTTGTCTTTCTGGGTCTGGGTTAACTCACTCAGAGTGATTGTTTCCAGACCTATCCATTTATCTATGAATTTCATAATTTTATTCATTTAACAGCTGAGTAAGATTCTGTTGTGTAAATGTACTCCATTTTCATTCTATTCATTAGCTGTTGAATATCTAGGCTGTTTTTATTCCCTGGCTATTGTGAATAGAGCTGCAGTGAACATGGATGAGCCCTTTGAGTATATATGTCTGAGAGTGGCACAGCTGGGTCATGAAGTAGATCTGTTTCTACAGTGGCTATTTTACTCTGGGTCAGCTTTTATGCAGCTTTCTTCTCCTGGTGATGGGTAATGACACAAGGCACTTTGGTAAGCCGAACATTGTGAAGGCTGTGGAAAGAACTCACACATGGGCACCGTGGATGTTGTAATATATTAAGTGGATTTTTAGTAATGAATGATAAATAGAGCAACTGCATCTCTAGATGGCAGGGAAGAGGAGTTCATGATGCAAGACTATGGATAGAAGCATACCCTAGTGTCAACTTCAACTCTGTTTTAGGAGTATGGACCAGATCCCTCTCATTCCCCATACAGCTCTTCCTCAGGATGGCTTGGAAGGTTTGCTCATCTGCAGTCCCTCAACATTATACACATATAACATGCTGAGACTGCTGTGACCATGTCCTTGGCAGCAGAGAAGATTAGGACTGAATTATGTCTTGACTTGATACTACAGTTCTCATCCTTAGTCTGACTCCTTCCATACAGCTGTTTACCCTGAGATTTGGGTTTTATGGCTGATACAATTTATGTCGAATTCTCTTTTGGAGTTCCCTGTTGCTATTGGGAAAAAGCATCACTTTCAAATGATGTCTTTTCAGACTGTGCCAAGACAAAATAGGAAATCTGTTTCCTCATAGCCATGGTTCAACATCAGGTAGAACCCTGGGATTTCACGTGATGTTTCTTTTAGAAAAGAGCAGGCTAAAACTAAAGATTTAAGGCTGCAGGGTTTGAAGCCATGACTTCCAAAGAAGACATTGCCTCTCAATTTGCCTACTTGTTCTCCTGACCAGGCACTCTGCTCTCTGAGTCTAGGTTCATCTTCCTAGAGTCACTGTTGGTGGTGGCGTCAGGGAAGCAGCTCATCCTCTGGCCTCATCTCCTTTAGCATCAATTTCTATTTAGCTTTGACTCCCGTCTTGTTTTCTCTTAGTGTGAGAAGATAATTGGCTGTCTGTCTTGGGCAGCTTCTATCACCTTCCCGTTGTTTCTTGTACTGCCTGTTCCCTCCTCTGGCTCCAGGAAACAGTAATTTCTTCTACATCCTTCCCTCACAAACCCGGAAGTTGATGCTTCCCAAGTCTTCACGCCTATCATGTACACTTTCCTCTTTATAAACTTCCTGGTAATAAGTATTTAATCTGTTCTTTTACCTCCCATCTAATATGCCTGTGGATAAGCAAATGAAAAAAAAAATACTAACTCAGCAAGTACCAGCAAAATGTCAGCAACCCTACCATATTTGAAATAGATCTTATACAGATTTACATAGTAAAATTGAAGTATGGGAAGCAATAGCCATGATTTTAGATAACCCTTTGATGAGCTTGAAAACCAGAAATGTCGGTTTGGCTTGAATTCTCTGTCCTCTATCTTATATCTTATCTAACATAAGAAATTCATATTAATCCCAAAGGTTTTCAATTTAAACAATTCGTGGGAAAGCAGCAAAGAATTATAATGACAGTCCCAATTTTTAGAATTCAAGTGTGTTAAGAGCAGAATTGACCATGTCTGAGTAAATTTGTGCTGCTGGATCACTTCATCACAGTGTTAACTACTGTTTCCATGAACAGAAACAGCTCATTGTAAGTGTTCTGTAGCATCAGTGATTCTAGAGAATTTGCTTGAGGACAAGATTCAGTCATTCTTAAGCTAAAACCCCTCCACTCATGTAGCCATTCCGTTCACCTCTTGAGCTCCAACAGTATTCTCAGAGACTGGAAATGGAACAACCCCAGATCCTGTGCAGGCTACCATGGTACTCACCATTCATTTACTTAATAATGTCGACCAAAGTCTTGCAAGCCACTGTCTGGGAGAGGGCTACACAGGGCACTGGGGTCATACTCTTGAAATAAAGCTGGTGGTGACACTGGGGCACAATGGTCTTCTGAGTCTTAGACATTGATAATGTCCACAAATTTAGGGTACTCATTAACTCTCAGTATTCTCTTTACTGGACCCCTCAAAAATTCTGCATTATGTTCATTTGAATGTACTCAATTGGACAATGTTTTAAATGTCAAAGAAAACCAGAGCTGTGTAGTAATTAAACAACATCTATTTTACTTTGGACCACTGCAATGGGGGAAAGAGACCCAAGTATGTAATTGTACAAAATCTGAACAGCATTGGTGGGCACAGGATGGGAGTCAATAGGTATACCATTACTAACCTAGGGGTAGTCCAGGTTCACCAACCTAACAGGATTCTTGCTGTAGAGAATGAGCAGAAATCACCTGGGTGAACAGGGAAGCAAAGGAACCTCACTTGCTTGTGTGCCACCCTGCCTTTTGGATGCATTTTCTGTCCCTCCCTCTTTGAAAGGCTAAAGGAGTTCCTCTCCACCCCCCTCTGTGGCAGACAGAGATGGCAGTGGTAGGCTTTAGTTATCCCCACTCCCTTCCTTCAGCTCCCGCTGGTCTTCAGCAATACTAGCAGGAGTGAGTCACTCTCCTCTCTTGAGGTTGCTCAAACTCTTGCACAGTGTGCGAATCTTCAAGGTAATGTGTAGGATCATTTATCCCCAGAGTGTTTGTTCTACAGAGTCTGGCTAAGGCTGAAGCCTCCCCTTCAAGTTTCAGCTTCACGGGGCTTCCTCCTTTTCTGGTTTCCCCTTGTCTCCTGGAAGCCTCTCTTTAGCAAATGACTTCCACAAATGTTCTTCTGGGTCCAAGACAGAAAAACTGATACTCAAGACAATGTTGGAGCTCTACAAAATACCTTGTCTGACACCTTTTATCAACTGCTTTGAAACTTTTTATTTCCTATTTGGTAACTTGGGGTATGTGTGTGTAAATAGAGACTATCAAAAGTGGGTGCTTACCACCCAAGCCTGGTGACCTGGACTCATCCCCAGAAGCCAGGTAAAAGCCTAGCACAGGAGTAGAGGAGTTGGCAGCCCCTGCTCCCCTGTGGAAAGGTGAAAGGGGAGATGGGCAACCCCGGAAGTTCCCGGGTTAGGCAGCCTGGCACATGCAGTGAACAGAGAACACTGTTCTCAGTCAGGGTGAAGGACAAAGGCCCTGTTGCTTGAGATTGTCCTCTGACCTCCATGTGCAGCCTACGACACACACACACACACACACACACACACACACACACAAATTTAAAATATGAGGTCTAGATTAGAGTTATCTAGTGATACAACTTCTGCGTACCAGAGGCCTGACTAAGTTTTGCTGATTTTCATAATCACTTTAAGAATAAATTAGATGAAGTTCAGAGCCTGTTAACATGCGAGTTACAGAACTAGCCATTGGCAGAGTCAAGGTTGAAGGCTTCATCTTGCTGGCTTTAATGTTTCAGCTCTTTCAGACTTCTTGTGGTTTAAAAGTATCTAATTTTAAAACTATGTATCAAAATGGCATTTCAACATCAAAGTTCATGACTTGCTAAAATTGGAGGGGCATATCTCTTTAAAAGATAAAATAGGAAACTTAATTTCTCACAGGGAGAGTGATTGAAAATTATTTCTAAGTGTCTGAGTTAGTAATATTAAATGGTATATGGCTAGATCTTTGCCTAATTTTTGACAACTTGAGGATTTTGTAAAAACAGAATTGTAGAGAGGAATTCAGCCGGTCAGGGTGCTGGCAGTGTGCTTCTGGGGCAGGCAATGGGTGGTCCTTTCTTGTCTGTTCTCTTGGGGTAGCTATGCTCTGTCCTGTGCCAATAGCCCACCACGTCACTATTTAGAAACCGATTTTCTCTACATGGACCACAGTGCCCTTTTAACACTGATTCTCATCTCCACAGGAGTTATCAGTGTGTTCCACAGACAGATTTCTAGAGAATATCAGGGCTGACAATGTCTAGATAGATTCCTATTCACCTCTTTATTTGGGTCTGTTTTGAAAGATTCATGGTGGATACAGGTACCAAACAATCAGGAATTCATAAAGACTGACCTCAAGCTCTCTGTGGGTTCTGTGCAATGGGGGTGTCAGCACTTTATAGACTGCAAGCTATCATGTCTCTCCGCACACTGGATAGTGATTATCCTAGCTTCTCCCCACCCCCTTTTCTCAACATTTCTTACTGTCTTTTCAAAGTGATGCTTAGCTGTCACCTTCTCCAGAAATCCTTTCTGATCCTTGCAGAAAGGAGAGAGCTCCCTTATAGAAGGTTTGCACTGCTCTGAGAAATCATCCAGAAAAAATGCTGAGTCTATCAGGTGCAAAGAAGATGTTTGCCTATGAATCCTACTGGGGGCTGAAAGGCTGCTGAAGTCAGCAGTTCTGTTCTCTCTCTCTCTCTCTCTCTCTCTCTCTCTCTCTCTCTCTCTCTCTCCCTCCCTCCCTCCCTCCCTCCCCGGGTGCCTGGCATTAGGCAAAGCACAGAGCTAACCCTCAATAAACATACTCTGAACTGGACAATCTGTGAGTCAGAAAAGAAGAATGTGGCTTTTTGTGGGGATGAATGTGATTTTTTCCCCTGTAAGATGTTTCAAAGCCATTCAAGTAACTTGGACAGAAAGATACTGGCAAATTAGAGGTACAGTGGAGATAATTGATCAGACATTTGGGACAAGATGATCTATAAATGAGAAAAAAAGGTTTTGATTGGAGGTTTGAATATTGGTCCTAGTTACCATCTGAGAGAAAATGTGGTTAGATATGGTTTTAAGAGTAAAGACTGTGATGGATGTTAAAGGTTTGAAAATGAAGCCTTTGAACAGAGGAGACACCTTTCAAAATGAGCAGCCACTAGTGAGGAAGTGGTGTGGGATGCTGAAGCCACTTTGTCTTTCGGGTTGTCTGTTTGCTAGAGAGAAAATGAATAGAGAAGGAAGCAAGTCGGTGGGAAACTGGGCAGTGGTGGCGCACACCTTTAATCCCAGCACACAGGAGGCAGAGGCAGGCGGATCTCTGAGCATTTGAGCCCAGCCTGGGCTATAGAGAGAGTTCTAGGACAGCCTGGGCTACATAGTGAAAGCTTGTCTCAGAAACAAATGAGTGAACGAATGTAAACAAAGGACGCCACAGAAAAGCAAAGAAGGAAGGTAAAGGCACAAGGGAGAGGCGGTGGGATGCTGCTCAGAGTCCCACTAACTCCACAGTGTGTCTTCCCCGTCTGCTCCCAAGCCTTCTCTCCCCTGTGACTTTCAAATTGGCACCCAAATGTTCCCCAGAGCAGAAGAGAAGAAGGAAGATGATTTCTGTGGACTGATGACTGTCCTGAAAATGGCCCCTGAGGCTGCCAGGCTGCTTGTGTAGGTGGTCCAGCTCTGGCAGCCAGAGGTGAGGGCTGAGAATGGGGGGAGGCACCTGCGGCTGGCTCTTGCTGCTGACAAAGTGGTGTCCATGGTGATAGCCCAGCCCTCTGACTGTGCGCAGTGTGTCCCCAGCAGAAGAATGTTTCTCTGGAGTCAACCCCTTGACATTCTTCTTCTACTTCCGTGCTTACCCATGAGCACTTGCTTAGCCCTGCTTGTTACTCACTGCAGTTCATAAACTCTTGGTCTAACTTGTCCATCTGTCCGTTTGTTTGGATCCTGGCTCCTTGAGCAGAATCACGTGTAAACCAGGGGATAAAGAAAGTCCCAGCAAACACTGTGGCTCTCTTCATACAGACATTCTCTGATGCTTCAAATTGTGTTTTTTTATTAATGATGGTACAGAAGTGACATATATTTAGTAGAAGTCCTAGCTGGAGTTTGAATTTGAGTCTTTGTGTGGCTTTCCATGTACAGTACAATCCTCTGTCCCAGGCATGGACAGCAGCAGAGCGAGAGCCACTAACCGAGCACACAACCGGGCACAGGGAGCAGCCTTCCCCCAGCATTCTGTGTCTCTCGGTGTCTGCGCTCTGCAGATTAGGCAGTCTGTATTTTACCTTTACAATACATTCTGTTTTAAATGGGTCAGTTTAATGGGATATAACGTGTTTTAAGTTCATGAGCATCTGTATAATTATATAATAATCATACACTTAGGGAAATTTTAGTATTTTTTTTCAATCAAGAAAGAAATTCTCTGATGTATTGAAATTCCCAGATGGTCATAGGTATTTTCTATTTACATTTTTTAGTTTATGCAAATATTATAGTGTTAGTACGATATAACACTTATATTTAGTTGTTAAAACCTTGCTCTCCAAGTGAGGTCCTTGGACCAGTGTCACTGACATCACCCGAAAACTTGTCAAAGACACATAACCTGGGACTGCTCATCCTGCCCCAGACCTTCTGAACCCAAGTCTGGCTGTACTGTTACTCAGGTGAATTACACAGTCCTTAGAATTTACAAACCTTGTTCTAGAGTATACAAGAATCATCAAGGCTAAACACCATTGTGTCCATGTCCGTTTGTGTCTTAAATAGAGGACAGCAGGTCTAAGTCTTAGTCATTCACAATGGAGTGTCATGAAATGTCTTATAATCAAGTACCCAGCGAAGCCACAGAACATCTCTGAAGCTTATGAGTGGCCCTTATTAGCTATGTGGGCATGTAGAAAAGTACAGATTCATGAGTGATAAACCTTGGATAGATATCAATGTAAATACAATGCAGATTATTTTCAAAAAGCTTGTTGGGTAACAGGTGCCAAGGAGCATAAAAGGCCTGACAGCTTATCCTACTTGGAGGCTAAAAGGAGTGGACAGAATTCCACAGACAGCACAAGATGTAAAGTTTCTCTCAGAGTCAGTAAATACTGCACAATGCCATGGGATCAGTATTCTGGTGTCTGTCCCCTCTGCTGAAGATCACATATGAGGGAGGTGGTTGGGCCCATACTCTGTGTTGTTCTACAGGAGAATGTGGAGGTGAGACTCTGTCTTTTCAAATGGGTGATAAGTATCCCATTTCTCAGAGATGCTGTACCTGAAGCTTGAAAAGAACCCAGAGCAGATGGCAAATGCCATTTCTCCTCACAAAGGTACATGTGTGCTAGGGACCCACGCAGAATCGTCTCCTGGTGACAGATAGTAGCACATCTTTGTCTTTAGCTTTTAGGTCAAATAAATTTATTTTGGGATCCATAGGAGATATGTTTCCTATCTTTGGATTGTAGGAGAGATGATCTTTATCAGAGAGAGAAAAGTAGCTTCTAGTCTGGACCTTTGTCTAAGCACCTACTGTGGAGAGAGAAGCTATATAAAAGAGTAAGCAGGACCATATACCAGAAACAGTGGGGCCACTGGGTCTCTTCTTGGTGTTTGTCAGACCATTCAATTACCAAACCTGTTTTTTCCTAGTGTTTGAGAGATACAACACAATTTAAAAAAAAGCGCTGAAGGAAAAAACTGGAGAGATGGCTCAGTGGTTAAGAACACCGGCTGCTCTTCCAGAGGACCCAGGATCAACTCCCAGTACCTACATGGTGGCTCACAACCATATGTAACTTCAGTCCCAGGGAATCCTACACCCTCTTTGGGCTTCCATGGGTATTGCATATGTGTTGTACACAGACATACATTCAGGCGAAACACCCGTACACATAAAATGGAAACAACAACAAAACCCTCAGAGCTCTGAAGAGGTGTGTATGATTGACAAGTCACAATAGCAAGCAAAACGGGAAGCTGAAGCTAGTAACGACTTTCTAATACAATACTTGTCTGCAAAGGGCTTGCTACACAAAGCAGGTAATTCCCCTCTCTCTGTATATCCAAATAGACACCAAGCCTTCCAGAAATATTGTAGAATGAATATCTGCTTTGACTTCTAGAATGTTTTGTAGCTAGAGTTTTTCTGGTCCTCCCTGGCCCACAGTCAGGGCAAATCTCTCTAACCCGCCAGTCCCGCAGCCGCTCAGACCCAACCAAGTAAAGACACAGAGACTTATATTGCTTACAAACTGTATCGCTGTGGCAGGCTTCTTGTTATCTACTTTGTCTATCTTAAATTAACCCATTTCTATTAATCTATACTTTGCCACGTGGCTCATGGCTTACCAGTACCTTACATCTTCCTTGTCCTGGCGGCAGCTAGCAGTGTCTCCCCCTGCCTTCCACTTCCCAGAATTCTCCTCTCTGTTAGTCCCGCCTATACTTCCTGCCTGGCTACTGGCCAATCAGTGTTTTATTTATCAATCTATCATCCACAGCTATGTTTTTTGACTGTTAAACAGTAAGATTGCTTGCCCCAAAAGAAATGGAGAGGCAGTTTTATAAAGTATGTGACATTGGTGTGTAGATGTTTACAGTCAGGGCCAGGGATGGTATGCAGTCATGATCCCAACTTGTAACACTTTCTGGCTCCTGTGTTGTCAGTATTCCCACCATGGTTAAGCTATCAATATGAAGATAGCTGAATCTAAAATGTTTTGAAAATTTAACAAGCTGGCACGTGGCAACCCTAGCAAGGCATAAGGTATTTTGTGCCAAAGGTTTGCTTATAGAACCCTGTGGTGGTATTGTGTTCCCCAAAATATTGTGTACCCTAATAAACTTATCTGGGGTCAGAGAACAGGACAGCCACAATATTAAACAGAGGATAGGCAGTGGTAGCACACGCCTTTAATCCTAGCATTCCAGAGGCAGAAATCCATGTGTTCAAGGGTACAGCCAAGCATAGTGACTCACGCCTTTAATCCCAGAAAGCGAGCCTTTAATCCCTTTAAGTAAGTGATGGTAGAAATCAGAAAGATATATAAGGTGTGAGGACCAGAAACTAGAGGCATTTGGCTGGTTAAGCTTTCAGGCTTCTAGCAGCACAGTTCAGCTGAAAGCCATTGGGATGAGGACACAGAAGCTTCCAGTCTGAGGAAACAAGACCAGCTGAGAAGTTGGCCAGGTGAGGTTAGCTGTGACTTGTTCTGTCTCTCTGATCTTCCAGTGTTCACCCCGATAACTGGCCTCAGGTTTGATTTTATTAATAAGACTCTTTAAGATTTCCTGCTACAGAACCCTCTTTTCCAAAGTCTTTTTAAAGCAATGTGTGCTTTATCATCCTTGGCAACTTACAACTAGATGTACCTGAAGGGACCATTTTGGTTCAACAATGTGATTTGGTTTCTTTGGAAAATAATTTGTTTATATCATGGGCATTACAACTTGACTCTTTCCTCTTTAAAGAAATGTGTGAAGCATGCGTTCAGCCAGTTTCCCTTCTCTGAGTGGTCTGTTGGTGAATAGTGCATAGCTGAGCAATCCGTGCAATCTGTGAGCCATAGTTCAGGTTAAGGTACATACAGGAGGGTTCTAGCCCTTTGTGTGTGTGTGTGTGTGTGTGTGTGTGTGTGTGTGTGTGTGTGTGTGTACATGCGGGAGGATTTTAGCCCTTTGTGTGTGTATGAGTGTGTGTGTGTGTGTGTGTGTGTGTGTGTGTGTGTGTGTTTTCTCCTGAGCCACTTTGGCCACAGAAGCACATGATGTCTTGCTCTGAGATCTGGAGTGCTCTACCATGGTTGACATAAACACTGCTGGGTGGAATAAAGGTGCACCTTGAGGCGGGCACTGCAGTTTATGAAGGTACCAGGAATAAGATGCCCTCCTGCCTGAACTACACAGCTCACATGGGAGGCCTTCATCTCCTCAAACACCCAGGAAATGTCTTCTGACACTCAGTGCTCATCGTGCTGAGCCAGGGCGGTGGGCTGACCCACTCCTCACTGTCTCCTTGGTTAAAGTAAGTTGGCTGTGCTCTCACCCCAGGGAGCGGTGCTTTTCCTGGCCTTGGACTTGAGCATTACCAAGGGCAGACTTGACTTTAACATAGCTGAGGGCCTCCTTCTCTCTCCTCTGAGTAATACTGACTGGGAAGCTTCAATTATTTATTTATCAGATTTATAAAATGTTCATCTTGCCAAGATCTCTGGGCACATGGACAAGAACTGAAAATATTAACAAGTAATAATAATAATAAAATGCGCTCAACGTAGACATACATTTAGAAGGTTCCACATCAAGTCTTTTGGAAGTTCAATGATATTGATCTGAAATTTCCATTATAACTTTTTTTTCTTTTTATAACACACTCACTTCCAAGGGAACTTGTTCTTCTGCATGAAGCTAATGTGTTAACAAGCAAGGAGATGGCACACATAGATTTGTCATTCAGGTCAAGGCTGAATTGAAAAGACAGTTCATGAGCTATGTTGTAGAAGTCTGATGCTGCCAGACATTTGGTTCTGTCTTTACTTTTATGGTGATGGCAAAATAGAAGGCCAGCTTTAAAGGGGCTGTGCATCATCTGCTCCGGACTTTGTCTAGATTCACGGAGACAAATGAGCTTCATTAGAGTTCTCGGATTCTGTTCAAGGGACAGTATTCCAGGGAGGGTATTCTGTGCCTTGCTGTGTGGGCTCTGCACCTTTGCACCCTTGTTGTTGGAGGGCATGGTAGTGGAGGGTGCCCACAGTCTTTCTCCCACACTGTCTTCCTACAATCATGAGGTAGTAGGAAGCAGGATGCTTTGTTAGGTTGAAAAGCATGTGCACATTTGGAGAATTTTGCTCAATTGCCTTGGATCTGAGATGTAACTGCCATGGTGAACTTCCTCCCTGGAGCAGCCTCCTTCTGTGTTTGCACCTGCCACTGATAAAAAGAGAGTGCTGAGTGCCAAGGAGAAGCCAGGGGACTTCTGACCACAGACAGTTCTGGCATGGGCAGCCCACACCACTAGTGCAAGAGCAGAGCATACCTGGATGACATGGGGATTAGAAAATCAGGCATCACAGATAGAACTGTATGTTCACTTTTTTAAACTTTAAAAAACTAGTTATGATGATCATGCTTGCCAGTATGGGACCTCTGGGCTCAATTACTTGCCAGAGTGCCAATATTATAGGAGAAAACAAGTGACTTGTGTTTGTCCCTTACAGTGGTTGTCAAGTTGTAGCCTTCAGACAAAATCTGTCCCACTGTGTATTTTTATGAATAAAGCTTTATTGGAATGCAACCCCATACTCACTAATGGGTTATCCCTGGTAGCTTTCAGGATACAATGGAAGAGTTAATACTAAGACAGACACCTCGTAGCTGGTAAAACCAGACTTCTCCATTCTTTATAGAAAAAGAAACTCCGTGATGTTGCATTGAAAGAACAAATGAACAAAAGAACTAATGACACAGCTGCCGACCTGTAGACCCTTGAGTGCTTCTAAACAGATCGCAGAGGTGCGAGTCTTGACTGCTTAAGCTTCTTTCTCTTTGAGTTGAGTTAGTCTCCAGAACACCCTGGGTGCTCAGGCAGGGAGGGGAAACAGGCAGGTCTGGCGGGAAACTCCAGCTCTCTGTTGCAACTTTGCCTTGGGTGTCTGTGAAGCCGCTTTTACTTTTCATACTAAAGTACGAACCATGTAGAGAGAAAAGATAACTTCCCAGTTGCCACTGGAGTTTGGGGTGGGACAAGGGTCCTTGCTGACATGTCAACTCCTGTTCAAGAGAGAGTATATAGGATGGCCATACATAGAAACTCACATGATCACCATTGGGGTTTTTTCTCTTATTTTGGGGGGCAAAAAAACTATGAGATTTTTGGCTCAATAGAGTTAGTGGTAATTTCATTACCATGGCAGACTGTGTGATACATTTTTAGAAAGTAAATAAAAGCGAAAGTGTGGTTCTAATGCTGGGTCCTTCTGTAATTTTGCATTTGTGTCTTTTTTTGCGGCATTATTTTTAATAAAATATTTGGCTGTGGCTTTATATTTAAAAAGAGACTTCCTGGCATGACAGTGTATCGGTAGAAATGCAGAGTCTTTGTATATGACATTATTTCTCATCTCTTTTTTACTGTGTGTTTCAACAGAGTTAAGCCTTGATTTAGCTTCCAGGATTCAGCTTTGCACGTGCACAGAAAGCGTGAGGGCAGAGAAAGGTCAGCACCACCTTCAAACAGCAGGCCTCCTCAGAAAGGATGATCTGCTTTTAAATTGTATTGATTTATTCTATTGCTGTTTATTTGCTGTATGTAATGTCAGGCTTCCCAAGGATAACCTCTCTCAATGTATCATGCACTTTGATAATTTTCCTCCCACACCTATCCCTTCTGCTCATCCCCCTTCCTGCCTCCTGCTTCCTGCTTCCTCCTCCAGGTCTTCCTTCTGACCTCCAGTCACAAACATGTGTAAAACTGTGTGTGTGTGCATGTATGTGTGTCTGTGTGTGTGCATGTGTGTGCGCATGAGTGTTCATGTGTATGTGCATGTGTGTGTGTTGTGCATATGTTCACATGTGTGTGTTACATCTTTAAAAAAAAGTTAAGGCCCATAAGTGGTAGAAAACACAGAATGTGATATTTGTTGCCTTTCTGAGTCTGGCTTATTTTGCATAACATGACCCCCAACTCCATCTGTTTTCTTTTTGTTTTTTGGAGACAGGGTTTTTCTGTGTAGTCCTGTCTGTCCTGGAACTCACTCTGTAGACCAGGCTGGCTTTGAATTCAGAGATCTGCCTGCCTCTGCCTCCCGAGTCCTGAGATCCATCTGTTTTCTTACAAGTGTCATAATTTTATTCTTTGTGCCTGGATAAAACTCCACTGTGTGCATCCCCACTATGTGCATCCCCACTGTGTGCATCCCCACTGTGTGCATCCCCACTGTGTGCATCCCCACTGTGTGCATCCCCACTGTGTGCACACACCCATCGTCTTTATTTAGTCACCTATTGATGGATACATACAGCTGATTCCACAGCTTGGTTATTACAATTAGTAAGACAGTAAAATCTGGAAAATTCCTGCTTTTGTGGGTGTCTTAAACTTTGGAGAAGGGGAAGACTTTTGAGAGAACACCAGTTATAACTCATGACCTCTCACTCCTAAGATTTGTCACCTAAGAGCAGAACACATCTTAATGTTCATTTTGTTGATACTTCTGGAAGGTGTGGGTTATACTAGCATTACCTATATCATACCTTTCTGAGCATAAAAACGGCAAGTAAAATAAAAATTTCTAGATTAGTAAGATATCTATTTTAGTAATTTAAGTATAAAATTATTTCTTGTATATCTTTAATTTAGCCAAGCATAAAAGAATTGTGTTCAATGAAATGAATGCACCTTTTGGGAAAACAAAACAACCATATGAAACCAATCGGATACGATTGTACACTGAAAGGACAATGCAGGTACATAACCAGTGAAGCTTCGAGGTGATTGCTTTGCATATCTCTCATTTAAATCCAGTAGACAAGATGCCATCGAGTGGAGAGAGATTCAATGAGGAGCTAACTAAACTCTTACTGTGACAACTCTCCCAGCATCTCCCCTGCTAACCTGGGGATTTCTTGTCTGGTAAAGTCATCTGTAGCAGGGCCATTGGTAATGACTCTTTAATGGAGGGCTTTCAGGATAATACCTTGGAGGGTGTTTTAAAACTAAATAGTTGAATTGGAAAGAAGTGTTTAAAGGCTTATAAGATGGCCTCCCAGAAAAAAACAAGTTCGTGGGAGGGAAGAGAAGAGTCTGGGATGTAAGCTTCTCCAAATGACAACGTCAGGTCATTTGTCTCAGTAACTGCCAGACAGTTCATCTTCAATTCAGTAGGGAATGCTGCTCAAGCCGAGGGCGTGGGCTGGCCGGGCTCTCGGTCTTGTAGGAAGCTTTACTTGGGAAATTTGTTATGAACATAGCTAGAATTTAGATTTCTTATAAAGCCATTTACAAAGAAGCAGAGACTGGGCAAAATAAGAGTTCTGCATGGGGCCACCAGGAGCGGGCAGAGGCTGAGGACACACTCTGTGGCTCTCCCCTCCATACTGTCAGCCATAGCCCTGCCTCTAACAGGAATGCAGTGCCTTTTTCTCCTTCTACATTTTTCCACCTGGATGGATCCTTTGGGTATGAAACCCTAATCAAGGGCCACCCCATACTGAAAATGATGCTCTGCATACGTAGCTGTATCACCTTCCTGTAGAGGGAATCTTAGAAGGTCTTATTAATAAAATCAAACCTGAGGTCAGTTATTGGGTTGAACGCTGGAAGATCAGAGAGACAGAACAAGCCACAGCTTCCTCTTCCTACCTTGCTAGTTTCTTAGCTGATCCTGTTTCCTCAGACTGGAAACCTCTGTGTCCTCATCCAGAATGGGTCTCAGCTGAACTGTGCTGCTCAAAGCCTAAAAGCTTAACCAGCCAAATGCTTAACCAG
Organism: Peromyscus eremicus; assembly: GCF_949786415.1. Taxonomy (NCBI): domain Eukaryota; kingdom Metazoa; phylum Chordata; class Mammalia; order Rodentia; family Cricetidae; genus Peromyscus; species Peromyscus eremicus. The sequence goes on along the minus strand of NC_081420.1, from coordinate 4,951,626 downwards.
GCCAAATGCTTCTAGTTTCTGGTCCTCACGCCTTATATACCTTTCTGCTTTCTACCACTACTCCCTGGGATTAAAGGCTCGCTTTCTGGGATTAAAGGCGTGAGTCACCATGCTTGGCTGTATCCTTGAACACATGGATTTCTGCCTCTGGAATGCTAGGATTAAAGGCATGTGCTACCACTGCCTAGCCTAAGTATCTAGTGGCTTTTCTCTTCTCTGACCCCAGATAAGTTTATTAGGGTACACAATATTTTGGGGAACACAATACCACCACACCTTCCCCTTTTCAAGTGTGGTCAACTGTGGATGGGGAGTGCTTGTCATGTCACTGAACAACACATTTTCAAAGGCCTTGATGTCTGTTTCCCTCAACACTGCCAAAGAATCAGACTCTGGGGTTTGAACAGTTCAGACCAAAGTCGTCCATGAACTGTCAGATTACCCTTGACTTCCTGTGGATAGGAAGTCTGAGCTTTGCCTTGCTCCAATGGTAATGCTTAAGTGTGTGCAGCGTGTAAGCATAAGTCCTGGTGGATAGGCTGTGAGCCTGATGTCCTCAGGTGTGAGAATGTGGGTCATATTTGGCCCAGGCTGCTGGTAGAGGATGAGAAATACATAGCTTTCCCTGACTCTAACATCTTCTAGACAATTCTCCTCATAGGGTATAGACTTCTAAGGCATCACATGAGGGAGACTTTTGATGGCATTCCTTCTTAGATGCTTATTTAAGTAAGACTGTGACATTTTGGATGACTAGGGGCTGACTGACTTCCCCTTCTTTATAGTGTTCTTCAATGTGATGTGTTCAGTTGAGATGGTCATGTTATTTAGTCACTTAGCCTTGAATAAATCCTGGTTTCACTATCATGTGTTGGTTATTTACCATCACCTTTTCTGTATGCATCTATTCATTTGCAAACATGTATCTGTATTAGACATTGAGTTAGATAATCTCATCTCCCAGGGAAATATGCTCTAGTAGGGGAACACAGAGTCAGTAAACACTTGAGATATAGTTTGCAAACCATCCTAGAGATGGACATTCAGAGGGCTTTGGAGCTGGTGGTGTGAGAGTTGGGGGAAGGGAAGAGGAAGGATAAAGAGGAAGATTCCAAGTCGGAAATTCATGTAGCCAGTCATGAAAACATGACTGTTTTCATGTTCTGTGACATCTGCACATTAGTGAAGAGAAATATATCATTGTCAAAGAAAGTGGTATGTTCCTATGGGAAGATTGAGGTTGAGGCATGCAGATCTGGGTTCAGGCCTTTGTCCTGGTTACTGGCTGTGTGGAACCCAGGGTGTTAGCCTCTCTTTTGCAGGCTTCCCAGCTCTTTGCCACAAAACGTATTTCTTCTACACAGGGTTGGAAGCATAGCATGTGAGAATACATGGAGCATGTGTAGAGTTTGATAATTACACTTTAAAGATGTGTACATATTCAGTTTTATAATAAAGGTGAGAGAAAAAGAGTAAGAGAGACAGAGAGTGATACTGTGTGTGTGTGTGTGTGTGTGTGCGCGCGCGCGCGTGCGTGCGTGCATGTGTCCTCAGGTATTCATATTCCATGTGCTTTCTTGCAGTTGTTCATTGCACACTCCACACTCAACAGATCTTCACTTAGTGGTATCCAAATGCAAATTTCCAGTGAAAGATTCTGTCCCTTTTCATGTCATTTCCTGTGACAAGGGCAGACTACATTTAATAACTTAATGTTCATCAACTAATTGGTGTCCATATAGGACAGAGCATCTATCATTCAATATATGTCATAGTACTAGGTAACGATGTGTCTGAGTTATTCATTGCAATTTAGATCTGCAAGGAAAAGTAAGCCCTTGTGAGTACATTCATACCTGTAGTGACTGTGTTCTCCCTTACCATTTGGCTTCTTTCACAAATGAATTTTGATAAAATAATTTTGGTGAGCCTGCTTGCACAATAGGGCCTCTTTTCTTTAGGAGGCTGTAGATATAGAGCCGTAAATCCTAATTCAAGCTCATGCATTCATAGCCCCTCCTTTGTCCTCTCGTTGTATTTCCCCTAAGACCTATAAACCGATGATGTTAGTAGCAATTTAAAGATGCAAATAACATCACTGAAGTTCTGTAAAGGATCGTGCCCCTCTGACACGTTCCCCCGCCTGCACGACAGGAGTGGTTGATCCCAAACCAGCATTATGCTATGGGACAAGCCACTGTTGGGCTGGCCTAGGTGTCTTCCTCATCCATGCTGGTTGGAAAACTGAGGCCTGTTTTCTGAATCTAATGAGTGGGTTTAAATATTTGCTCAGTGTTGTGTAGGACTGTGTAGCTGGAGTTTTCTCCAGTCCTGCCAGGGCCCTGTGGTCAGGACAAATCTCTCTCACCTGCCAGTCCTGTAGCTGCTTGGACCCAAGTACACACAGAGACTTATATTACTTATAAACTGTATGGCCGTGGCAGGCTTCTTGCTATCTGTTCTTATATCTTAAAAGTTTACCCATTTCTATTAATCTATAAGTTGCCACGTGGCTCGTGGCTTACTGGTACTTTACATTTTGCTTCTCATGGCAGCAGTGGCTGGCAGAGTCTCCTGACTCTGCCTTCCCATTCCCAGAATTCTCCTCTCTGCTTGTCCAACCTATACTATACTTCCTGCCTAGCTACTGACCAATCAGCATTTTATTTATCAACCAAATCAGAGCAACACATTCACAGCATTTAGAGCGATTGATATCCACAGCAGGACTGTTTTATGGGTGCACAGGGAGAGAAGTGTGGCTGTAAAGCTGTGGTACCAGGAGCCCTTGTCATACTTGTGTGGCCAATGGGACAACATAAACCACTTTTCAGAGGAAAAGGTGTATAGTGATTCTAAGAGAAGGGTGATTTGTGGCTCATTAAACAGTTCACACTGGAATTGCCTTCAAGTTAATCTCCCAAATCCTGGCCAGTAGACTCTTCTAGTCTGAGAAGCCCTTACTTACACTAGAGTTTAATGTGGTGGTATTATGTTCCCCAAAATATTGTGTACACTAATAAACTTATCTGGGGTCAGAGAAGAGAAAGGCCACTAGATACTTAGGCTAGGCAGTGGTAGCACATGCCTTTAATCCTAGCATTCCAGAGGCAGAAATCCATGTGTTCAAGGATACAGCCAAGCATGGTGACTCACGCCTTTAATCCCAGAAAGTGAGCCTTTAATCCCAGGGAGTTGTGGTAGAAAGCAGAAAGGTATATAAGGCGTGAGGACCAGAAACTAGCAGCATTTAGATGGTTAAGCTTTTAGGTTTTGAGCAGCACAGTTCAGCTGAGAGCCATTTGGATATGAGGACACAGAGGCTTTCAGTCTGAGAAAACAAGATCAGCTGAGAAGTTGGCCAGGTAAGGTTAGCTGTGGCTTGTTCTGTCTCTCTGATCTTCCAGTGTTCACCCCAATAGCTGGCCTGAGGTTTGATCTTATTAATAAGAACATTTAAGATTCCTGCTACAGTTTATGATGTATAATTTTTAAAAATGTGTTGTGCCTTCATTTTTTTCTATGAGTTTTTAATTCATTCATTAATATCTTAAGCCACATTAAGAGACTGTTCTTGGAGGCTTAGCTCATTGGATGAGCTGGTCTCAGAATATCAATTTGGAGAGTTGGGAGGAACCAGTCATTGCAGACAGAGGATGACCTGAGGATCCACTCATCCCCAGCCAAGCGATGACCTGCACACAGGTGTCACGCTATCACAGCCCCCTCCAGGCAATGTGCACTGGAAGTTACACAGCACTGCTGTGAACAGAGCTTAGACGTCCTTTGGAAACTCACCTGGAAGTTTCAAATGACACACATGCCTTTATTCAAAATCAAGGAAATCACCATGTGGGCATCAGTCCCTTGCCTTGAACCCTACCAACACTGCATCTCCCAGAGCTCACATTCCCAGAGTCCCCTGTGATTTACCAAGTTGTTAAAAAATTATTATTTACTTTAATTGTTTTGCACAAAAAGAATGTCTATTTTTTGTGGGTGTTTGTTTTATTCCAAACAATTTTCTAAATATCTTGCATAAATTAGTTCACTGAATACCCTCAACAGCCTGAGAGGTAGGTGATCACTTGGGCCATTGCTGAACACCCTCAACAGCCTGAGAGGTGATAGCTTGGCCATTGCTGCTGCTGAACACGGTACCCTGGGCTGTTGAGGAGTGAGCAACTGTGGCTTGGTATGTGGCTAATGGTGTTGGAGGCTGGGAGTCTGAGAATGAGGGGCCACATTGGTGAAGGTCTTCTTCCTGCGTTAGAGAGGGCACATGTCAACTCTGTTCTCTTCTCCATGACCTCACCTAACTATCTTCTAAGGGCTTTACCTCAACACACCAGTAGCAAGTGATTTTGTGCATGAAGTCTCTGACATATGAATTACCTTGCCTGGGGGTCCCTCTGCATAGGTGACAAGTTTTGCTGCCAACATGAACTTGGGTTGATGTCACCATACATTTATAAGATTTTTATGTCTTTATTTTTTTTCTCCTTTATTGGTTCACCTGTCTCCACTTCTGGTTACTGTGTTTTGTTTTGTTTTGTTCCAAAATAGGATTAAAAACAAATCTTTGTAGATGAACCTTTTAATCTTAGTTTAATAATATTTAACAGAATAAAGAAAACTTCATGGAAAAAATGATGTCCTCTCACACTGAAAAAGGAGACTGTGTGAGGAAGTCCTGTTATGTTGCAAATATTCCAATTACAGGGCTTCCATCTCTATAGGTCCACAAAGATGCAGTTGATAACAAACACTGTTGTTTGCTTTTAGAAACTGGATGTGTGAAGGTAGAAGGGCAGCTTTAGGTCAAGAATTATGGGCTGGTGTTCTTTAAAGTTACACAGGAAGCCACTATCAGCATATCCTTTTAATTGGCTTTCCATTGTCCTGGAAGCAATAACATTTCCACACAGATTAGATTTCAGGAAGCTTCTAGTGATACTACCAAAGAGTGCATATTGAATATGCCAGGTACAGCTGAACAAGACCAGCTTAGGAGACTCCAGACAAAGAAGATGTGGGTCATAGACTGAGTGAGTCACTTTACCTATAAACTGTGGAGGACATGAACGGATCCCTCAGGCTTTGGGGAACTGGGCGATGGTGAAATGTTCTCACACTGACTATTGACTATGTGGAGATGCAGCTCCATTGCTCTGCATGAGTCCATCTTGTCACATGTGAAACACTATGGTCAACACCTAGTTTGCAGTTCTCACACCTACCTTATTAGTTCTGAGACCTTTGGTAAATGGTGATGGTCCTGTTCCTACTCTGTAGATTTATTTGGAGGATTACAGAAAAAATAGCTATAAATCCCATAGTATCCCCTAGGCCATTGTCCTAGTTAGGGTTACTATTGCTGTGATAAAACACCATGACCAAAGCAACTTTGGGAGGAAAGGGTTTATTTGGCTTAAAATTTCCCATTGCTGTTTATCACTGAGGGAACTCAGGACAAGAGCTCAAACAGGGCAGGGGCTGGGAGGCAGGAGCTAAAACAGAGGCCATGGAGGGGTGCTGCTTACTGGCTTGCTCTTCATGGATTATTCAGCCTGCTTTCTTATAGAACCCAGGACCACCAACCAAGGAATGGCTATGGCTAATTAAGAAAATGCCCTTCAGGCTTGCCTACAGCCAGACTTTATCAAAGCTTTTTCTCAACTGAGGTTATCTTCTCCCAGATGATTCCAGCTTATGTCAAGTTGATATAAACTAGTCAGCACAGCTATGTACGAGGCAAAGAGGCTGGGTAGTCCAGCTTCCTGCAGAGACATCAACTGTGTAGCCATACACCTTGAATCTGAATGAACACTGTAGAGTGTTCAGCAACTTTGTGCCTTTGCCTATGTTGATCTCTTTACCTCCATTTTTCTTACTTCAGGACCGAGGATTCAATGAATTATTAAATACAAAATACTTGGATGGGAACTTGGCATATGACTACTACATTATATTATTAGTTGCTATTATTACATGCATGGCATTAGAATAACATTTAACAAATATATTTTAATTATCATGATTATTATATCATAATTACCACATATCTTGAGAATCTAAAATTAGTAACTTATAGAGACTGGTAATAATAGATTTAGTAGTAAAATGAAAATGTAATTTTCAAAAATAGGAGAAAATGGGAAGATAGTGAAAATTAAATTTAATACTATGGATGTGATAGACCCAGGCCAGATCTATGTTGGAGTCTGTAATTTTTCAGACCCTGGGTTTAATGTCTGTTTGTGGTGCTAGGGATGTAGAGAGGAGAGGGACACACTTTAAAAGCTCTCATGCATTTGCTGAAAGATGTTAAAAAGCAAAGTGACACTTTCTATTATCACTCTCTATTCCTTCAGAAGTACCCTGTGGCTGGCTTCAGGGGACAGATGTCCTTTGTGCATAGCTATTTAAGGCAAGGGCTCTCAGGCAGTGTCAATGGAATGGAGTTTGTGTTCATGTATTTGAAGTTGGAGCAGGTTGGAAAGGTGGAGTATTTTGAAGGAGGAGTGTCTTGTATGACAGAGACATGGGGTGAATGAGGAGAGTCTTAGTGTTCTATTGGTGTGAAGAGACGCCATGGCCACAGCAACTCTTTTAAGGAAAACATTTACTTGGGGCTGACTTACAATTCAGGTTTAGTTAATTATCAGCATGAGTGATCGGAAACATGACAGCATGCAGACAGACATGGTGCTAAGAATTCTACATCTGGATCTGCAGGCAGCAGGAAGAGATAGTCCCTAGGCCTGGTTTGGGGTTCTGAAACCCCAAAGCCCATCCCCAACAAGGGCCACACCTCCTCATCTCTTCAAATAGTGCCATTCCCTAAGCATTCAAATCTATGAATCTGTGGTGGACATTCTTATTCAATCCACCACAAGGAGGATCCAGGGATGACAAAGTGGGAGGGAAACTGGAGTACCCAGATGGCCTGGAGATCCTGTCAGAGAGGAGAAGACACAGTCAGCTCTCCGAGTTTCTGTGAGATTGGGTATGAGGCTCTGCTCCTCCTGACGTAGGTGGCTTCTCCTGGGCTGTGAGGGCAATGTAGGTACAGTACAGGCCAGAGGTGATGACTGGGTAGTTGCTGGCCCTGCAGTGAGAACTCAGAGTGGGTTAGCTGCTAGACAGTGAGAGTCAGCGACTCTTGCATACAACCAAAGCTACATGGCATGGGTAGAGAAAGTGTTCGATTGAAGAGATCTTGAAGGGCTTGAATTCTGTGATAGGGAAACCAGAACTGCAAATGTGTAAAGTACATATTTATCAAGGCCAAAGACTTCCACTTGGTCAACTAGGGGAAGGATGGGGAAAGCAGCAATCTACTACAGCTTCCTCGGGAAAACTGAGGCTGAGAGCAAACCCAAGACTTTCTGAGGCCAATCTGAAATTAGTGTTGATTTAAGTCCTAGAGGGCTGGGACTTCTGGAACTGCCTGCTCCTCACAGCCCTGCCATCTTATCCCTCTCAATGTCCAGTCTTAGACTCCTTGTCATGCAGCCACAGGGACTATCACCAAAGTGCATCTCAGCCCTAAGCTTTCTTCTGCTTTCTCTGTCTCCTGTCTTCTGCAGGCTTCGTCAGAGCTATCTAAAATGTTTAAAGATTAGGGTGGCAGTTGTGTTTAGATAGGACACTCTATCCTTCTAGGCACAACACTTTGTGCACTTTACAAAGGTGTCTGTCTTTCTGTTTCATTTCCATTTAAATGGGCCCCAGGCCTTCTGGGCTCATTCCCAGTGCCAAGGCTTTGTTGATAAAGGGAGGTAACTTAGGATAGGATATTTTTGAATCCTGGTTTCTCTCATCAGTGGTAGACAGATTCTAGGTCCAAATGCCATTTCAAAACACAGTTTTCAAAACAGAAACTTTCTGTGAGAAAGGTCAAGTCAAACTAACATGTAGTTTAAACAATGTCGCTAAGTCCTTTCCTTTGTCATTAGCTTTTTAATATATTTAAAGACAGATTTATCAGCCCCCCCCCCCAAGATGTATGTCTTTTCAAGGCTGATGTGGATGAATTTTCTTTGAATGTTCTAAGTAGTAGCAAGAGAAAGAAAATGGAGCCTTTTTCTTAGGTGTTTTGACAAGAGATTTTTTGTTTTTTCCCTAGTAAGTTGTAGGGACAGAGATTCCCAGCTTGGATGAGGGGGAGGTTGTTTCATAGAGAGAGGAACATAAAAGGAATCCATTAATGATTTAGAAGACTATTTAATTTCCCTACCTCTGAAACAGAGAAGGAAGGTTGATCAATACCTCAAGGTCACTCTTGGTATTTGCTATGTCAGCTGGTCTTTTTTAGGGCTTTGGAAACAGTGCCATGCCTGGTGCAGCAGAGTTTGTTTCAGTGCAGGAGATAAGGGGTTGCCTGTGCCATGGCAGAGATGTGAAGGGAGAGGCACAGCTGAAAGTCTGAAAGGAAATCTACAGCAAAGTGCCTGTAGGAGAGAATATGGTGAGCGACGCCAGCCTTGTGGTTGCTAATCTGTTCTGATAGAGAGAGTCTTGGTACTAATGAACCCTGGCTGTAAGGTGGATTTTGAAGAACATTAATCAATGTGTCTCCTTGTCAATGACTGCTGTGTCCTATTTTAACTGGATTTTCTTTTCAAATGTGGCATTGACCCCTTGGGACTTGTCTAAGTGTCCTGGTATTCTGTTAGTTGCCTTTGTATGTGTTGACCAAAGTGAAGACTTTCAGTTACTAATGTCAGAGATGTGAGCTTTCACCTTTGCATTGACCCAAATGCATGTCATATTCCTTTGGCACCTTTGAAAGGAATGTTGATGATTGCATAATACAAATTCAGAGGTGGCCAAGAGATGAAAGAGGACCTGTCCTGTGACCCGCTCATCCCTCTGAAGGGTGTGTTTGTTTTGATCATCTTGTTATATGAGGACTTTGACCAGAAGAGTTCTATGAGCTTTGGGAGTATTTTAACTGCCTGTGCTCTCACATTTCCTTACATTTGCTTGCATCTCAATCAGACTAAAAGAAAAAAAAAATGTTGAAATAACTGGCTGTTATCTCTGCAACACTGCAAAGCAAGCTTTGGCTCCATGCAGAGTCAAAGGCTGACAGAACCCCACATTGATAACAGATGTTTGGCAACAGTTCCAGAGAGTCCTCTTGGATGTGGCCACACTAGGATAGATACTCTGAGAAGTTCCAGGGAGTGCAAATAGTTCCAGACAGAATACCATGCACACACTTTCAAATGATTGTTGGTTGGTTGGTTGGTTGGCCTTATTTTAAGACAAGGGTTTGCTGTGTAGCCCTGGTGCTTTGGAGCATGCTGCATAGCTGAGCCTGTCCCAGAACTCAGAATCTTTCTGTCTCAACTCACCAGGTGCTGAGAATATAGGCACATACCACCATACTCGGCTCAAATATTTTCCCAACTCTGGGATCTACTTTATACACACTCATGGAATAATTGCTATTTATTTAAAGAAAAAGTAAGTAGAGAAATTGTTTCTGACTAGATTTTACAGTCCTAATAAACTGGACCTTGGAGATTAGACTTTCAAAATAGAGAAAAAGGCTTTTCTTAGAGTGAGCTCTGATTTGAAAGACATTGTCTAAAATTCAACTCAAGCTTGAAAACTGTCTAGACTCATTCAACATCTGTAGCCACTGGGAAAACGACAACACAAGGCACGGCTTAGTTTCCTATGGGAATACATTTCTTTCAGCTTGTTGGGGAACAGACAGGCTTTGAGGGGAAGTCTCTTTATCCCCAGCCTGGGAAGAAAACATATTTTTATCCCCAGTTCCCACCATGGGATGCAGAAGAGGAAATGTGATTGCTTGTTGATTTCGTGTTGCTGAATTATCCTCCCGCAGCAATTCCACTGTGGCGTGTGGTGACTAAAGTTAATTATACCTGTTTAATGAGGCAGGTCCCAATTTTCAGTAGATCATAACTCTTAAGACATAGAGGAAGAAAGATAAATCATATTTTCATTCTACTGACATTTGCTTTATATGCTTCATATAAGCTTGGATACTTTACTACTGAGCTGGTGATAAAATGGACTTTTTCTTTGTTCATAAAATTCTGGTAATAAAAGAAGAAACACCAGTGCTGTTGACTTCCTGATGTCAGTTTCTGTTTATGAAGAGACATCAGAGAATTTCTCTGATGGTCACGAAGTTAGTGGAAGACGTACCTGTTGGCCTTTAGTATCAACCACCTTCAGATCAGAGCCCTTTTTTGCCACCTTGGCCTTGGGCAGCAAGGACAACAGACAATGGTGATAGCACACAGCACTTTCTGAGCACTTATGAGTTGGGGACATATGGAATTCCCATTTTCCTAGGCTGAGTGATTCAGTCTTATACATGTGCTGATATATCCTTCTAAGAGCTTTGCAGAGATGATCTCACTTGGTACTTTCAGCACAGTCTCAGGGAAAGTATAATTATTACCACTTACAAATGAGAACATCAAACTCTACACGAGGATGAGAAAGTTGCCCCGTGTTGCAAATCAGAAAGATGTAGCTTTAGACCCAACTGTCTCTTGTGACCCAGATGGCTCTGGAAAATAAAACACAACTACCCCAAATTTCAGAAATGCCTTGAGAATTTGTGACATCTACTATAAAATGTTTTCCACAGTGTCCACTACATATGAATCCTCTGTAAATCAGCGATGCTGTCACCACCGTCAACAATATCACCACTATCAGCAGTGGCCAAGTCTGTGTACAAGATAATATGTAATAAGAATAAAAAGAATGTAATTTTGAGTGTGTGTGTGTGTGTGTGTGTGTGTGTGTGTGTGTGTGAATTGTCTGAAGGTGCTTGTCTGTGTGTGTACATGTCTAAGTGTGCCTGAACGAGGGATGGGTCACAGGGAGACCGTTTCCTTATTTCCAGTTACTTTCGGGAACTTTGAGTTTCACAGTCTCTCACTTTGCCCATTTAGCTGTTTTCTAAACCAAAAGGAAATTGGTAGAAAGCACAGTATTGAGAGCAGGGGTGTCTGTGACAGTTTGGTTTAAACTGAAAACAGTATCCCCCAAATCCCTTGGATTGGAAGCGGGTGTCAAACTATCCATAGAACACGTAAGCAGAGGATTTTATTGATTACTGTAGGCATGACCTTTACTGTAGTGTGAGTCACCATGAAAGCTTTACTGTGTTAACTCTGCTAACTGAGGGGCATGTTGTTCATGTAGTAAAGTTGGGATGGAGAGTGCAGCTAACAGGAATCCTCCCCGAGATGTGTGTGTACATGTAAGCATGTGTGTGCGCATGTGCTTGTGTGGGTGTGTATAAGTATGTGTGTATGTGTGCATGCCTGTGTGTATGTGAGCAGGTGTGTATTTGTGTGTGAACTAGAGTATATTTGTGTGTACATGTGTGAACACTCATGCCCAGCCAGCTCCTGCTTTATGCCTGTTTATATTCTCTAGACATTTACTTCTCTAGTCAAAATTCAGACAATAGTTTTTAAAGATTTATTTTATTTTAATCATATGTATAGGTGGGTGTATGCCTGTGAGCTCAGGTGCCCACTGAAGCCAGAGGCCTCAAATCCCCTGAAGTTGTGTATCTGGTGAGCCACCAACACAGGTGCTGGGAGCCAAACTCTAGTCCTCTGCAAGAACAGTAACTGGTCTTAACTACTGAGCCATCTCTCTAGCCACTCAGATGACAATTTTATGGAATATGATTTTGAAATGAAAATACTTTAGTATTTCCTGCATGAAAGTTAATCTTACATAGAATGAGACATTTTAATGGTAAAAATTAATCATATACAGCCACGTCCATTGCTTGTGAGTGGTTTGTGACAGCAGCAGCATTGACTGGCTGTGGTGAAGCCTGAGATGACGGCAGAGCTGTGCACACTGACTCCTGCGCCCGACAGAAGGGTTTCAGAAAACCCCGAGGACTCTGCCGGGTCAGGGCACTGTCTTCTTAGGCTCGGTGCTGCAGGTTTTTCAAAGAGACTCAGGGGCATCTTGGATATTGGTAATTCTGTCTGTCAGGAAGGCATCATAGCACAATAGATAGGGACTGGATGTGGTGTGAGAGGGAGGGGGAGGAAGGAGAGGGAGGGAGGAGGAGGATGGGGAGAAGTAAGGGGAAAGCTCAGATAAACACAGTACTACAAAGTAGCCCCTAATGTAACGTTATGTGGGACTCTCTGGTCAGGTACGGCTGACTCGACCTTGTCTGCTTAGACTAGGGGATTCATTCATCTTCTTAGCGGCTTTTTCTTCTCTAATGTGGAGAGAAAACAGACTTTAAAGGAGATCATGTATTAAAAGTGCCTTGCCCAAGGTGGAAAATAGTTTGGATGTGCAGAAATGTTACTTTCCCTTTTATAATTCCCCTCCCCTCTCTGCTCCTCTCCTTCCCTTTCCCCTCCCCCCAGACCTTTATGATTATGGTAGGGGGATATGGTCAAAGGAGGGAAATTCTTGAATATAAGGACTTTAAAGATCTGTGAAGAAGCCTGAGTCTATCACTCAGCAGGCTGGCCCCTTTCTGCATCTTGGTCTAAGGCACAGGAAGGTTACCTTTCTGGCCCGCCTCCATCTCTTTGTATTTGATGAGGAGATAAAATCTCAGTGATAGAACAGGTGCTGTCAGGAGCAGAATCACAGACTCGGCAGCTGAGGAAGCTCCAATATTCCTCTCAGTCCGGGGTTTGCAAACACTTCCTCTTTATTTTCTCCCTTTACAATAGAGTTCTCTCAAGAGCTCACTCTTCTCACTGGATAACTAGATTCTCTCAAGATCTCACTCTTCTCGCTGGATGACGCAGAGACTTCTGGGTAAACTCTGTCAGTTCTGCACTGGGAAGAACAGGAGAGCTCAGGTCTCTGTCCTCCCCAAGGGGTGAAGTGGGAGCTACCTTGACAGTGTCTCCATGGTTGCTGACATATGGCTTCTTCTCTGCCTGGCTGACCTTAGCATGGCCTGTGAGTGCCTCCGCTGCTGACATTATTAGGCCATTTCACATCTGCCATGGCCATGTGAGTGCTTATGGGTATCCCTCCAGCTCGGGGCTCTTAGGAAATTCAGTTACCAGTGATGTGCTGGTCACCTGGGCTCAGATTAGGCACAGCTCTCCTATGGGTCTGCTGAGTTTTGGCGGTCTTTCTGGGGAGTAGTCACCAGTACCCTTGAACGCCAGGAGGGACCTGTTATTTCTCCCTCACTGAAGGTCCTAACCTCCTTCTCAGAGTCTTTGTTCAGCGCTTGTCTCCTTGGTCCCAAAGTTTCTTCAACTTCTTGCAAACCAAGAGTGCACCTCGCCTCTCCTGGCTCCTCTATGCCCTTTCCCATGGACATCTTGGACCCCAAGTACTATTTTCCTTAGGACATTTTACCTCTTCATCCAGCCCCATATCATTGTAACATGGAGTAGTGCAGAGCTGCAGGTGTCACTCAAATGCCACTAGAATGTCATTTAAAGGCCAATTACCTCTTGTTGTTAGTATCCAAAGTCCTTTGATTTTTAGCCCTCCCTCCCCATGAATCCTCATAGAGCTACATAAGAAACAAAAACAACCACTTAGCCAGATTTTTTTTTTCTGCACTGGCATCTGAATGAGGATGATGTGGCATATTGGGTTTCACCAAGGTCTCTGTTCTTTTCACCTATTCCTTCTGCTTTTTTAGTAGGGAGGCCTCCTGCTCATGCTACCAAGCCATGGCCTCAAGAAGGCTAACTTCTTTTGGACATAAAGTCTACATTCCAATCACAAAGGAAGGAAGGGAGGCTCTTGCTCAGTGTGGGAAAAGAGGAACTTTACCCTTATGGTTCTAACTCTATGTCAATGGCCAGCTTCAAAGGATGGTGGGAAATCAGGCTGTGGCCTCCTCCCCAAGCCTGGAGAATGGAGGCAAGCAAAGGAAAGAGACTGTGAGTACATTTTGAATAACCGAACTACTGTAGGAGTCCCTGGAGAGTGGTGTAGCTACTTTAGAAGATGTTGTTCATTTACGGAGTCATAGGATGGTAATGCTTTCAGCCTGTCTGGAAGTTTAGCAATTTGCTGATTCAGGTCATTAATTTAGCATGTAATTAGCTTGGTGGACTATTTGGGCATCTTCAATGAACAAAGGAATTTTCAAGTCAGTTAATGGTGGAAACACAATGAGGTGATGGTGACCATATTTCACCATCTAAAAGAACCAACTTTTTAATCACTTTAGAAGACAGTTCGTGAAAGCAAATGATGAATCACATAATTTTGAGTTCTTTTTCTTTTGGGTAAGACTGAATTACCCCCTACTTGCCAAAACATACTGGAGATGTTTTATTGACTTAATTTTGATTCCTTTATGTATATGAAAGTAATAAAAACTGTGTTTCTTTAAACATATTTCATAATGTTGTTTTATAAGTTCACCTTGGGTTTTCTTTCTAGTACAGAATAAATTAGACTCCACTGCAAGTTGATCATAGCTCAATAAGTATTGAAACAGTGTGAACGTGTACATCAAGAAGAAGCGAAGAGTGGGAAAAGAAAGATATTGGGCACATGAGTGCATTCCTCAAAGGTTAACAAACTATAGCTCACAGGCATAATCCAGTTTTTTGTGTTTTCTTCATAAACACAAGCTTTATTACAATATACCAGTGTGTTCCATACATGCTCTCTGTGTCTGCTTTCATGCTGTGACAGAACATGGGCAACCGTGATAGGGAACAGTGGCCTGGGGAGCTAAAACATACCCGCCATTTGTCCTTTTACAAAAAAATGTCTGCTAACCCCTATGTAGCCAGTATAGATGATCTATTAAGAGTGACCAGGCTGTTCAATGCAATGTATTAACAAAACATTTAAGTATTTTCAAAAGTCAAGTAAAATATGTGAGTAATTTGTCCACAGTGGGTTCAGAACTTCTGGGTTGGACAGTCTTAGGCAATTCAAAGAGCTATAAATAAACATCACAGGCCACAAGGCTTGTTGACAGTAGACAATGTCTTCTTATGGGTATAGAAGCTGGGAAATGCAAGATCATGGTGGCTGTAGGTTAGTTATCTAGAAGGTCTGTT
Organism: Peromyscus eremicus; assembly: GCF_949786415.1. Taxonomy (NCBI): domain Eukaryota; kingdom Metazoa; phylum Chordata; class Mammalia; order Rodentia; family Cricetidae; genus Peromyscus; species Peromyscus eremicus. The sequence goes on along the minus strand of NC_081420.1, from coordinate 4,936,579 downwards.
TCCTAATTGATAGACATCCTCCCATGGTGAGAGGAGAAAACGAGCACCCATAGGCTACTCGGATAGGGTGCCAATCCCATTCATGAAGATATTGCCTCACGACCTAGTGTATTAGTTACTTTCCTGTCACTGTGATAAAATGCCATGACCAAGAACAACTTGCAGAAAGAAGAAAGTTTATTGTGGCTTAAGGTTCTAGTGGAGGCATCCATAATGGCGGAGGTGGGGTGGGAATGGAAGCAGGTAGCCAGAGCAAGAAGCTGAAGGATCATTACCGTCAACTGAAAACAGGAGGCAGAGAAGGCAAACTGGAAGTGGTGTGAGGCTAAAACCCTCAAAGCTTGTTCCTAGTGACATACTTCTTCCAGCAAGGCCTCACTTCCTAAAAGTTCCACAGCCTCCCCAAACAGCACCACTGAGGGCCAAGTGCTCAAATGCATGAGGCTATGGGGGACACTTCTCATTCTCATTCAAACCAGTATACCTAGTAATAGCCCAAGGTTTCACCCCTAATTCTGTCAGTGAAATTAAGTGACACTTGGTAAATTTTGTCAAGAACACTGATTTTCATATGAAAACAACCGGCCCCACCCCTGTCCTCTGTTCAGCTCCCTGTGAGAAATGTCTTTTCACCACACTGACCTTTCTCCGGTAATGAGTTTATAAACAACATGGCAGGGCCAAATCTGAGCCTTGGTGGCCCTGTGCCCCTGGACAAGTTGCTCAAGTCATCTGGAACTCATCTTTTCAACTGGATGGATAAAATGGACTATGCTTTCAAGTGCTTAGGTTCTGTGACCTTTTCACTCAAGATCTTGGTCTTAGGGGCTGGAGAGACTGCTCAGCGTTGAGAAGCGTTTGCTGCTCTTATAAAGGACCCAGGTTTGGTTCTGTTTCCAGCACCCACATGGTGGCTCACAACTGCCTGTAGCTCCAGCTCTGGGGCATTTTGTACCCTTGCCTGGCCTCTCTGGGCACTGCACATGAAGTGCACACACATGCAGACAAAAACAGATGCATAAAGTAAAATAAGTAAATCTTAGGAACAAAGTGAAAAGATCTCAATCCTGAATTGTCTTTTCTATGTGGTGTACTTACTGACCAAGGTGTCTGTATTAGTCAGGGTTCTCTAGAGTACCAAAAGTTATAGAATGAATCTCTCTCTATGTATGTGAAGGGAATTTATTGAATGACTTACATGCTACAGTCCAGCTAATCCAACGATGACTGACTGTGTTAGGAAAATGTCCAAGAATCCAGTAGTTTCTCAGTCCATGAGGCTGGCTGTCTCAGCTGGTCGTCAGTATACGCTGGAATCCTGAAGAAGTAGGCTCCAATGCCAGTGAAGGCAAAGAGCAAAAGCTTCCTTCTTCCATGTCCTTATATAGAGACTTGTAGCAGAAGGTGTGGCCCAGATTAAAGGCCATAAAAGTCTTCCTACCTCAAAATCTGGATCAAATGAGTGTGTCTTCCTACCTCAAAGGTCTGGACTAGAAGTGGATTCACCCACTTCAAACCAAGCAAAAATAATCTCTCACAGGTGTGCCCTCCCATCTCCGGATTGAATAGCCATTACAGCACCAGACATATTCACTTTATCATTATTCATTTGCAGGCTTGATGAGCATTTAACATCAGCTGTCCAGGGAGTAAGACAAGAATTCATAGACATGGAAATGGCTCATGTTTGTTAAGCACACTTATCTACCAGACACCCCCTAGGCTATCTGCTCAGTAACTCCTTTGATCTTCATAGTGGTCATAAACGTATTACTACCGTTAGCTCCAGGTGGGAAAACTGAGGTACTTCACTTGAACTTTTGCAGTTATTGTACTTGGAGTCTTCAGAGTCTGCCTGAGAACACATTATTTACAAAGAAGTGGGTTCTAAGCATAGTTCATGATTTGGAGACTGGGAGTCAAGCCCACAGCACTAGCCTTATCTTGGTCTCACTTCCCCGCTGCATTGTACCATAGTTGAGGGCGTGGCATGGTGAAATAGCACATGTACACTAGCAGGAGCCACTCTCTCTTCCTGTAAATCACCAGTGCCACCATTGGTGCACCATCCTCAAATCCTCACTTAAAATAGTTGTTCCCCAGAAGCCCCATCATCATGTAGATTTAAAGATTAAGTTCCAGCACATAAATGTGGGGTTGCATTGCAAACAAGCAAAGCCCAGGCTCTCAGCACACAGCTTCTTGCCCACAATGAGACAAGCTTTTGCATAGTACCCTATGTCCATCTTGAAAGGCATCAGGGGAAGCAAGCCTGGGAGGTATAAGCTGTCATTCTTAGAAACTATGGACATTTTTGAAAATCAAAATGAAACTTCTTTCATTTACCAAAATCCTACGTGATGCCATCAAGATCATTCCAGATGTCTTCTGTGCTCAGGCTCCTCTCTGAAGTCAGGTGACAACATTTTGTGGGATGATAGTTCTGGCTCTGCAAGTTGGAAAGTGGGTCATTTGTGTGAAATCACCCTTCTCTGCCAATACCATTTTTAAATTCTGAGAATTAAAAACAAACAAGCAAACAAATGACATGGCAGATGGCTATTTCAGCTCTAGGTGAGTTTTGTCATCACATTCTGGGAAATGAAGTGATGGATTTAGATAATCATCTGTTGCCTCAGCCTGCCCGCCAGGAACCGTAGTGCTGAGGGTTAGAACGGTGACTTTTCCTTTTGAATTTTGTGAATTTTCCAGCATGATGGAGACATTTAGACTCTGTAGCTTCTTGCTGTGAGAATGAGCCCATTCATAGAGGAATTGATATTCCATGCTGTGTTACAGGAACAGGACATCTCTCAGTTCATCCAGGGGTGGAAGAGGTGAGATGGAATTAGGCCCAAAGAACAAATTAGGCTTCTTATCAAGTCATAGTTTCCCCCTGGAAAATACAGCAACAAGCAGATCATTGTGTCCAATATCATGCAAGTCTCTAATTAATTTATTTTGTGTTAATGCAGTTTATAAAGCAGAACATCTACTTTCTCCCTCAAGAAATCTGCTGAAATTTCTGAAGGGGCTTTGTGGCTGTCAGTTAGGTGCAGTTACCTGGTAAATGAAGTCAGGGTTCTTACAGCTCAGGTTGAGGTCTTGGTAGGCTTAAGTGCACCAGGGTAGGTATGGATGGGAGAGAGGACATGTTTTGGGCTCTCTTCTTGCCTTTAGGCAGCTGGTTTGGTGTCCAAGGAAAATGGAAACAGAAAATCTACTGAGATTTAGTTTCATGATTATCACCTCTGTCTCTTTCTTAATTGTGGAACAGCAGAGCCCTTTTTTTTTTTCAAGGGTTTTGCAAAATCCCTTGAAAAAAATGTTTTTCTGAGGTCTTAGAATTGGAACAAAAGCCACAGAATGCTCTTAGGCACTTTCCCTGTAGGTATGAAATCGTCACCCTTGCCAGTATTTGAATGCAGTGACATTGCAGCCAGCAGCTGCCATTTGGCATGGAAAGTCATCCTGCTGATCCAGGCCAAGGCAAGAGGGTCGTGGCCACCCTGAGCTTCGGCAGCAGTGGCTCTGCACAGCCCACATCATTGGCCCCTGGGGATTTCTGCTCTCAGTTTGGACTCTTCAGGAGGACAAACTCTGAATTAGAGAAAAATTCGCTTCTGTGGCATTTTCCTCCATCATTCACATCAATGTGTGTATTTAGACCTATGATTTAAAGTGTGGTTGGGAAGGTCATTTATAATATTTGAGCTTATCAGCAATAGGCAGGCTTGGAGTTTTCTTCCCATGAATAAACCTGGGAACACACTGACAGCTCCCTAGGGTTTTAAGTAAGATACCTTGATGGCAAGTCCAGGTTCACCCGTACACAGATCCCCTTGGCTCTCCAAACAGTGCTTTCTTGGTGGGTTAACAAAGGCATTTGTCTTAGGAAAGACGCTCAAGGAAAAAAAAATTGACCCAAAATGATAAGCTAAATTGTACACAATTATTTCTAGACATATAGGTGTTTTACCCCCCCAATCCTGTGGGTATGGTTTATTGCTGTGTTAATGAGAGAACAAACAATTAAATCAAAGTATGAATTCAGTCCTCCAGAGACCTCACATTTTAATCTGTAGAATGAAGCCAGCAAGGTCCTCTTTCTACTAATGTGTCAGGGGAGAATAATAGTCAATAAATAAAGTTAAAACTGCAGCTCATCTTTAAAGAAAAGTCCAAATCTGGGCCATGACTCCCACTCAGCAGTCCGGTCTCCTAATTCTTCCAAGCCACAGGAGAATAGAGAGAGAGGATGGGATGAGAGAAGAAGCCTTATGTACAGAACTGGGAAACAGAGACACACAGAAACAGAGGTGTGAGCAACCCAGGAAAGAAAACAAAAGAGAAGTACCCATGATGCTCCTGGCCAGGAAGGAGCCAAGCATTTGTGAAGGCTAGTCCAACAGTGTAGGCTTTAAAAACATCGCGAGTGGTTTAAAGTGGTGTTCACTTTGATGACCGAATTCTCAGTAGTTGAAGAAATGGGTCAAGGTCATCTGTGAGTTCCAGGCTGGCAATTTGTCTTCCTTAATATTTTTTTAATATATACGCTTAGTGTAACATAGACCCATCTTTCACTCCCCCTTTCTTTAGATTTATTTACTTTTACTTTATGTGCTGAGGGTTTTACCTGTATGTGTGTCTGTGTACCATGTATGTGGTTCCCTTTGGAACTGGAGTTACAAATGGCTGTGAGATGCTATGTGAGTACTAGGAATTGAACCTGGGTCCTCTGCAAGAAAAGCCAGTGTTCTTAACTGCTGAGACATCTCTCCAGCCTCTACTCCATTTGAGACAGGGTCTCATTAGGTAGCCCTGACTGGCCTTGAACTATAGACATACACCTGCTCCCAAGGGCTGTGTGCCACCATGCTTGGCTCTGATTATTTTAACTGGTATTTTCATTAATTCTTTAGGAATTTCCCACATGCAGTCAGTGTGCTTCCATCATATTCTCATGACTTCTCCCCAGCTCCTCATAGATCCACCTTCACCCTACGCCCTTTCCAACATCACGGTGGCTTTCCTTTTCCTTATATGACCCGTCTCGTCCAATCTGTGCTGCCTGAAGCCTCACAGGTATGGAGCAGAGTTGACCTGCCAGGGGCCACACTGACTCCTTCCCCACCACTGAAGTAAGAGGGGAATTAGACATTCGGAAGCCTTTGTCTCCTGTTACAGCAGCAGCGGTAACACTAGCTACTCAGCGACACAGGAGCCGGATGGGCGTTGGCAGCTGTGACTCTCATATTAGTTCCAGCCATCAAGACACAGGGAAGCTCAGCAGGTAGGGTCGCCATGCAAGCCTGGTGACCCAGTTTAACTCCCAGAAGCCATGTGAAAGGAGAAGAGAACTGACTCCACAGAGCTGTGTGTGATATGCACACGTACACACATCACAGACGCACACAAAAATAAACAAAACAAAAAAGTCTGAGTGTCTGTATATGTGTATGTATGTGTTTGTGTGTACACATGTGTGCATTTATGTGTATATATGTGTATTTGTGAGTATATATGTATGTGTACATGTGTGTTTGTGTGTATGTATGTATATTTGCATGTATTGGGGTTTGTGTGTGTATGCATGTACATTTGTATGTATGTATGTATGAATGTGTATATTTGTGTATTTGTGTATGTATGTGTGATTCTGTGTGCATGTGTGTCTATATGCATGTGTATACATGTGGTGCGTGTAGTGTAATGTGTGCTCTTAATAACCAGAGTTTTCTTCACATAATAGTGACATCCAAGACTGAAGAAGGGACCCTGCGTTCTAGCACAAAGGAGTAGGGGAGTGGAGAATCTTCCCTGCCTTTCAGAAGGGATGCTGCCCTGCGAAGCCGCTGAGGCTGGCCAGTGTCCAGTGCTGGGAGACACTGGTGGGTGCTAGGAAGCCTGTGGTGCTACGCAACAGCGTAAAGGGCTTCTTCCAAATGAGCCCTTTGAGGAATTGTCCCTAGCAGCAGAGACTTCTGGTTTAAACCAAGCTGAGAGTCCGGTGGCTCCCCCAGTCTGAATGTAGAGCTACAGCCCTGGTTCACATTAGAGTCTGAGTTTCCCACTGGTGATGTTTAATGAGGCTTCATAAATGGGCCACCTGCTATGCCAAAGGAACATGCCTAGTGACTGGCTGTGGTCAGAATCGCAAGGGTTCCTCCTGAGAGAAATGCCTTCAGAGCACAAATCTGATTCTCACTGGTACAAATGAGTGATTAGTCCAGATGGATGATGAATGCAAGGTTCTGTCCTTCTACATCTTGCTGGAATAAGGAACAGCCATGGGGCTAGGCTGTCTATGCCTCCCCAGGTTCACCTGGGACTTTTAGTTTTTCCTCACAGGCGGCCATTAAGTCCCAATAGACTGACAAAGCACAGGCTGGTCATCATTTCTTCCTAACCTTCTTCAGGTATGCATAGAGGGTCGCATGATCCCATGACAGCCCTGCCAAATCCTCTGGTGGAGAAGCACAACTTCTTCTTGTTCTAGCTGGGTGACAGCTGAGATGATGACCATCTTACAAGTATCTTCTCTGAGGAATGCACCAGAGACAAATGGTGTGCTTGGCTGCAGGACCTCTCATTTTCTACGTCATCCTTTGTCTTTGGGCTCAGGCAGATCAACTCTGGATAAAGACGGTCAAGAAGAACCTTTGAAGTTCTTCTCCTTTCCGTTCTCAACAAGTGCCCAACAGCCAAGGAAACAGATTGGTGGCCCTGCTTTGGTCTGGGACCCTGGGAAGTGGATGGCTAGTGTTCTTGCTTTTGAGGGCTGAGCACACGAAGTAAGGAGCTTCCATATAGCATCAGCACACAGGAAGCTAATATCATCATCAGACCTGGGGATGCCCATACCAACCACAGCTCAGTCCTCAGAACAAGGATGTAGATAGTGTCACTTTGTCAGTTCCAGGTCATGGGATGACAACATAGTTTCCAAGATAGCTCTGAGCAGTAAGAGGATTTGCTCTCCCCTGCTCTCTTGTGGCATATTTGGTAACTTGTGCTACTTATAATCAGTTCATGGGACAGATCAATCCTGTCTTTGTTTTTGTGTTCTGGAATTCTTGGTGCCCGACTAAGGTTTCATCATCTTTTCCATTTAGCTAGCTTTAATGGAGATTGGATTCATAAGCTATCTTATTTTATCCAAGTGAGGATGTGCGTGTGACCTTTCCTAGGTCAGCCAAGACCACCAGAGATGTGACTGTTGGGCTGTAGCAATAAGTAGGGACATGACTCCCACAAAAGTCCCTGGTAGTCACTTTCTTAGCAAGAGGACAATATTCCCAAGCACAGAAGTCCCTGGACCCTGAACTGCTGTTTGTGGTGGCCAGTGTGAGTGAGAATCTCATTTCTACTCATTCTCCTCCTCTTGGGGTCGGTTTGAGCTTGGACCTGGGTTTGTATTCCCATTTTGGAGCCTGTGGTCCCTCTGCTTAGGACGTGTGCTCACATTGAACTCGCTTTTGGCTGCTGCAGTCCACCAATGGTGATCGCTATGTTCTGGTTCCTCTCCCTTCTCCACCACCTTTCTCCCTCCATCTCTCGATTTTCATCCTCACCACAGTAACTGTTGTCATCCTCAGACAGGCACTGTTTTTTCCTGAACACTTTCTTATTTTGTACATTGGATATATTATTTGCTTCTCTGGAAATTCATTCCCGAATCTACTGTGGCTTGTGGTTCACAGCTGTAGACACAAGTGAGCAGAGCCAAACTGCTTGACGCATGTATGAGGATCTTAATAGATTTTATGCAGTTATATTCTCACTGAGTGTGAGGACTGGCATCATTCCCCTCCTGCATAACTTCACATTTTATAATAACCCACTGGCTGGGGTATTTTGGTAAAATCCAGTAAAGGCACAAAAGCCCTGGTGACAGCAGCAGTGGCAACATTTGATCCCTGTATTCTGGTGTTTTTCATTGTGAATCAGTAATACTTTAGGAAGAAGAATGCGTTTGTACAAAATATGGGTGATTTTTTTCTTGTTATTGTCCTCTCAAAAATACAGCAAAGCTACAATTTGAAGGTTGTTATGTTGCATTGGTATTGTCAGCTAACTAGAGATAATTTAAGCATACAGAACAGTGGGCGCAGATTATACATAAGTAGTACACTGTTTTATACAGGGGCTGGAGTGTCCAAGGACATTTGTATCCATGGGTATACATGGATATCCCAGGGTACCCAATGTCCCTGGGATATAGAGGGAAATTTGTATATGTGTATTGAGACTGAGAAGGCTATTCGCACTCCACAAAAGGCTACGTTGACCTGAGCATCTCTGTTTGGCCATTGTGGAACATTTTGAGTACCTCTCTTTTCTTCCTCTTTTCTAGTCCACTTAAGGCAATTTGGGGTTGATTTGGTGAATCAGGGTGACAGTACCTGTCTCTAACTGTGCTGTCCATCCTTTATGAAATTTTGCTGCATGCTTTGACACTTGTCATGAGGCCCTTCTGATGAGGCTACAACCTCCTTAGAATCATTGAGTTTGAGTTGTGCAACCAATTTGGCTTTCCTCCTGTAGTCTTACTTTGCCAAGAACTTTCTGTTTCTTACTTTAATTTTCATCTCATAACTTTACTTAATTTTACATAATCAAACCAGACTTCTTTCTTGCTGAGAACCCTCAGTCATGGGTCACTATTTTTTTTTTTTATCTCTAGCTGGACAGTGGTTTCTTTCCTCAGGGTCACTCCCATACACAGTCATGTATGTTAATGTGAGGATTAGAATAAACCAAGGCCAGCATATTTTTCTTGGGAGCTGTTTCACTAGGTGTCCATGTGCCCTGCTTGAGGCTTCAATATCTTCTGACCACAGAAGAATTTTGTGTCAGATGCTTAAGAATGAAAGAAAGTACCCAGGTGTCTTAGTTCAGGTTTTTATTGCTGTGAAAAGACACCATGACCACGGCAACTCTTATAAAGAAAACATTTAGTTGGGGTGGCTTGCTTACAGTTTCAGACATTCAGTTCATTTTCATCATGATGGAGAGCATGGCAGCATGTAGGCAGCATGGAGTAGCTGAACAGGAAGTCGAACTAAAAGTCACACTGAGGATAACTTGAACAAAAGGGACCTCAAAATCTGCTCCCACAGTGACACACTTCCTCTAACAAGGCCACACCTCCTAATAGTGCTGCTCCATTTGGGGGCTATTTTCTTTCAAACCACAAAACCAGGCAACCAAGAAGAACAGTAGAATGTGTATTACACTACAACTGTCCTTTTCTGCTCAGTTGTGCAGTTGACTCACTGACTCCTTGGCTGTGCAGTTGACTCACTGACTCCTTGGCTGTGCAGTTGACTCACTGACTCCTTGGCTGTGCAGTTGCCTCACTGACTCCTTGGCTGTGCAGTTTACTCACTGACTCCTTGGCTGTGCAGTTGACACACTGACTCCTTGGCTGTGCAGTTGACTCACTGACTCCTTGGCTGTGCAGTTGAGCACAGTGACTCCTTGTCTGTGCAGTTGACTCACTGACTCCTTGGCTGTGCAGTTGACTCACTGACTCCTTGCTGTGTAGTTGAGCACAGTGACTCCTTGCTGTGCAGTTGACTCACTGACTCCTTGGCTGTGCAGTTGTCTCACTGACTCCTTGGCTATGCAGTTTACTCACTGACTCCTTGGCTGTGCAGTTGACTCACTGACTCCTTGGCTGTGCAGTTGACTCAATGACTCCTTGGCTGTGCAGTTGACACATTGACTCCTTGGCTGTGCAGTTGACACACTGACTCCTTGCTATGCAGTTGAGTGCAGCTCAAAGTTCACACAGCACTGTGCTGAATCACAATGTGTCCACCCACAGGCACTTGTATGATGTAGTGTCAGACATAGGAGATGTGGAACTTCTCTTTCACTGCCCTTCTGTAGGAGGCAGCCTGGCATGTGGACAAGTCAAAACAAATACAAGACTTCAGAAGTGCAAAAAGTGCCGTGAGTGGGAGCATAGGTCAAGAGTTATGAGTTGAGTGAACTGGGAAGAGTGTCTGTGCAGAATACGAAGCATAGTTGAGGCATCCAGAAGGATCTTGGTGGAAGGAACTCTCTGAAGAAGACTTGACATATGGATAAAGTCTGCCATTATTAGGAAGCAAAAGTGTGTTTAAAGGTTGTGTAAGCACCTTCTGGGTTGAGCTCAGAGAAGACACTAGGTCCCTAATGTATACAGAGAAATTTCTTGGTGCCTTTATAAAAGATGGTCCAATGATCTAGAGCTTCTATGTCTGGACTTCAGCTCTCCCCTCATAGGTGGTATGGGACACTCATTCCCACCATGTGGCCACATTCACAATGCCCAAGTTGGTAGTTTTCTGCTTAAACTCCCCAAATGACAACTGTGGCAAGATTTGCAATTTGAGGTGGCAGCTGGGGCTTTCTTCCATTCCCTCTGCTTCCTCTGGACTCAGCACTTTTCCTTTTTGCTCTGGATAAATTGCAGTTGATTTGAATGTACTGCAGATCCTTGCCATTTTATGGCTGATTGCTTCTGAGTAATAGGAGGAACATGTGTACACGCCTGACTATGAATATATCTAAGTGGGTTGGGAGCCAATGGCAAAAAAGCAGAGTACTTCGTTGGACTTCCAAAGCCTTCTCCAGCCCTTCCTTTTAATGAGACCAAGGGGCCAACTCTAAATCAGCAAACAGCAGAGGTTGGATGCTAGGGTCTATCTGCCTTGTCCATTTCTCTGCTTCCAGCTCTGCTCTTACTTCTGAGATGGATGCCGCTTTGCTCTTACCCCATTAGTGCTGCTAGTCTACACAGCGCTGACAAAGTTTCCTTGGAGTTGTTTTTGGTGGAGGGGCTGATTTCATGGTAACCATCATGCACCATGGGAATGCTGCAAATGCTTCAGAATGTCACATTGTCAAAATATCTATATTTGAGGCTCAAAAGCTAGACAGCTCGTTTGGCTGCTAAACCCACAAGATGTTCAGCCATTTGTTGTGGTCTAAAAACTTTCCCCCTCACTGGAAGAAAATAATCATCTATTGTTTCATATCATCTTGAGGTTCCTTTCTTAAGTTTTTTTTTTTTTTTTTCTAAACATGAGAGGGTAGAAGTCGGGGGCTCCTGATGGGTACACTGGACCTCTTCCTTGTTGTCAGCCCTTAGAAAGGAAGGCATGTTTCCTATAATATATAAAACCAATATATAAAACCTCTATATAAAACCAATTTTGCGATATTTGGTAGAATCTCTTCAGTCTGTCAACAGTGAATGAGAAAGGGGAGACTGACCTGCAGTTTTGGAGTGTGGGGTGATGGCAATCAGTACCTGAGACCCTGCTCATGGCTCATTATCATAGCAGGCTGGTACCCATTTCACTTCTTTTTACTTCATGGGAGTATGGATTGAATCTGCTTTGTTGTGTGTGAAGAACACTCCCAAAGGAAGCAGAAAACCAGAGAGGTTGCTTCAGGGTGAGCAGCTGGGGCAAAGGAAGCTGAGGTCTGAGCAAATGACAGTGAATAGAGGTGGCATCTAGAGGAGTGACTTCTAATTTCCAATGGTCATACTCCATGACCAGGGAGAGGTTTGGTCAGTAAAATGACAAATAGAAGCAAAGGAAAAGTGGTTTGGCTCTTGTGGCAAACACTCTGGTGTTGGCAAAACTCTTGAGTTTCTGTGTCATAAATGCACAGAAAGGAAAGACTACACTGGTAGCCTGTGCTGCTTTTTTTTTTTTTTTTTTAATCGAATGCCCTCCTGCATTGAATGTTCGGGAGAATGAGTACCTTGAATCAACAACCTTTTTTTAAAATTGGGGGATAAAGTTTTCTATTTCCACCATCCGGTTTCTCCTGTTTTCGTTGGCAAGCCTGACTCCTTATATTAATCCTGTTGTTTCAGTGGGAAGGAATTCAAGAGCTTCCCTCTGCAGATCTGCAGGAGTAACTGAGGAGTTGGCTTGCCAGTTGGCCAGCTCACACTCTGGGCCATAGTTTACTCTTAATGGACCTTCATTAGTGTTTGCCTGGAGACAAAACTAGTAGAAAAAAAAAACTCTAGTCTTGTAGGAAGTAGAACTAACTATCATCTTAGACTATTCCCTAACTTCTCAGGGTGGCAATGATTAAATCTATGAGTGACACTTGATGCTGGTACCCAGTCCTTTCTCCACTAGAAAGGCAGGGACAATGAGTGCCCAGGAAATAAGCACTATAAACTCCTCAGCATTATTGTAAACAATGCTACACACTGTGGTGGTGGTTACTGTCCTGGAGACAGCTGACCCTGCACTTGGCAGACCAGACACCTGCTAGAGGAGAATGGAGTGTCTTGAAGGATTCTGTCAGTGATGAGCTTAAAAATATCTTGAGGGCCTCTAGTGAGGTGCCATCTACTTTGCCCCTTGGGAATCTGGTGAGGATTCATTAAAATGACAACACAGAATTCACTAGAACTCTGGATGTTCCTGCTGAATTCTCACAGCCATGTTCAGAGAGAACCTGTACCGTTGTCTCTTTCTTACACGATGGTGTAAGGGCTTCCTGGGCTGGGTTGGAACTGCACACAGGATGCTGTAGGGCCTTGGGTACATTGCTTATCTCTCTAGGTCTCAGTTTCCTCGTCAGTAAAGAGGGTGTGATAGCAGAACTGTCTTATTGGCCTGGTTGGAAAACTCAACAGGATAATTGGAGCACAGTGTTAGAAGAGAACCTGGCATGGAGGACACTGGCTTATAAAAATACTATACATACTCTTCTTTCATCTGTAGGGCAATGAGGTGTTTGAAGTCAAGGAACCCCACCTTCCTTATCTTGTATTGTCTGGTATAGAGTTGATGTTTTCATCTGTGTTCAGTCATTGCTCTCTATTAGATAAAAATGAATGGCATATGTAATATATGCATATATCTGTGAATATATGATATATATGAATAACAACATAATATATACTTGATATGCAATGTTCTGCATGCTCCAATGCTATGTATTAAGTCATATAATGGGCATTACATTTATATATATATATGTATATATATATATATATGTATATATATATATATATATATATATCATATGTATAATATGGTGAATACTTAAATTTAGGTAATATTAGAATTCCTGAGAAAAATATCTAGATTGTTGTATTGCCAACCAGGCTTTGACTCAGTTATTGAATAATGAGTCAATTACTTTGAAATAGTTTGATGAAATTAGGGAAGTAAAGAGAATTGAGGTTGTTGTTGCTGAATAGATACTTGTTGCTGAATCCAATTGCCCTCATAAGAAAATACTTGTGAATTCTCTAAGGGTTGTTTATGTTGTGTTCAGATTTGCCCCCTTTTTTTAAACTGAAAATGTCTGATAGAAATGTGGGTGGATCTGTGTGCAGAAATCTTTTCCATTGCTTTCCTACATTTTATGTATCATGTAAATTGGTTTTGAGTTTAAAACTAAGTTGCTCAATAATGTGATGCCCATATTATCACAATTTGTGTGGTTAGTATGTATTGCCTTGCGTTTGAAAGCATCTTTCACATTGTGTTTTATTTTGATGTATTATGTTCTTTTTAAAGTTACTGTGTTTGCATGTGGATTTCTGTTGATTTTCTTTTGAGCATGACTTATGTTTCATTTTGTGTTTCTTTTAGGTTTTGTTTTGTTTCATAAGATCCCACTGGATGGGTAGCTGGAGTAAGGAAAAGACAAAGGAGGGCTGTGGTGCGTGCTTGATGCCTTCTAGGCGGACTCTTGGGACCACTGTTGCTTATCCCAGGAAGTACCGCTTATTTGGGGGTGTCTGGTGGACATGGGCTATTCTCCGAGGATGTCTGCAGCCTGCTTGTTGTAAGCTGTGACTGAGGAACACCAAGGCAGAGGCAGGTCTCAGGCAGCTAGTGGAAGAACACACTTAGATTCACCTTCTGTTCTTACAGTAGTTCAAATGTAGAGTCGAAGTGAAATCTCATTGGATTACACCTCTCTTCAGAAAGGCGTGCTGTTTGACTATACTGGAAATGTGCTGACATTAATTGCTTCTGTTTATTAAAGGTGATTTGCAAATTTAAAAACTATGCATCTATCTATCTAAAGTCATAGCTACATCTAAGTGTACACTACAAGTCTAATCCACACATAATACTTATTTCAGCAACATCTTCTGTCTCTAATCCTTACTGACTGCCGTGATTTCTTCCTACAGCCTTAGTGACGAAAGGAGTTATAGGTGCACACACCACTGCTCTGGGGACTCTGTGGTGTCATTAAAAGGTTCTTTGTTTTGCTGGCAGCAAAAATCCAAACTTTTAGCTTAGGTGTTAGAGTACATAATGCTAACGGTTGCCTTAAAGTCCACTGGCTAGCAGAATTAAGCAGCAGCAGCAGCGGCTGTGTGGTCAGGGATGTGAATTTAGATTAATCATGGTCTGAGAATAACTAATGGTAGAATATATGCATATAGAGAATTATAATGTTGACCCTTTTCGTTGCCCTCTGTGAACCACCTGCCTTTTAGAAGCTTGCCTAGTGAGCGGGCCCTCACATCTCCTGCTGTTTGCATTACAGAACTGCAGTGTTCTAGTGTGAATAGGCCTGCAAGCAGAAGGGCTGGCCCGCTGTGAGCAGGAGAGCATGGTCTAAGGATAGTCCCCAGGAGCATGCTGCCCTACTGCTGGGTTTTCATGGCCAGGAAAGCTTGTCCTGACCCCAGCACAAAGAGGCGGCAGGTTGCTAATGAATATGTGCTTTAAAGTGGCCTTCCTCAGTGCTGAGAGAGCAGCCTTCCAGCTACCGATCGCTGCTGCCCCCAACTATGCCCCACTTTATCTGACCTCCAGACCCTGCTTTCATTCACTTTTCACCACAGTGGCCTTTGTGGGCTCTGTCCCATCTGTACCAGGCAGCAGCTTTGTCCACCCCCTCCACACGCCTTTCTTTTTAGGTCCCCTTCAGAGCTAGTCTGGGACATTTCGTTCAAAATCCACACTCAGCGCTATTACACATGCACATATAGAGCATAGCTGAAGTGGAAACTTATTAACATTCCCCCCTTTAAAGAGTAATTTATCTTTAAGGATTTACAGGTTTTTCTTTTAACAACCCAGCATGTTTGGGAACTGTTTTGAATCCTCTGTAAGCATGGCATCAATCTTAATAAACCAGAATCCATTTAGGTCCCACTTGATCTAAGGCAAATACTGTGGTATTTTATACTACGGTATTGCTGGACTCAAGCCTTTTGCATTTCTGTGGATTACAGCGTTTGCCTTGGCCATCTGTGCCCGTGTCTGAAGAGGGCCAGTCGCTCCCATAGGGTCTCACAGGCTCTGTCTCCAGGCGCATGGTGGGGCTCAGCACAAGGAGGGCTCAGAGTCCTTGCATTCCCATCACCCAGCTCCCTGCTGCTCAGTGACAGTTCCTGTCAGGACTAAGATTTCTGTCTTTCCCAAAGGTGTTGACTTACAAAGAGGTCAGGTAATAGCAGAGATCTTGACCCCTGAAAGGAAAATGAAATTTAAACTGCCAGCCAGGCAGGGCCTCCCTGTGGCAAACACTCTTAAATATCATCATTTGGCACCCACAAAACAAAACAACAACAAAAACCTCTTAAACTTTTATGGTATTCCATGGAGCCATAAGAAGGTGATGGATTA
Organism: Peromyscus eremicus; assembly: GCF_949786415.1. Classification (NCBI taxonomy): domain Eukaryota; kingdom Metazoa; phylum Chordata; class Mammalia; order Rodentia; family Cricetidae; genus Peromyscus; species Peromyscus eremicus. Next base: position 4,920,950 of record NC_081420.1, on the reverse strand, counting down.
TTTAAAGATTATTTTGTAAGTTTCTCAGACCAGAAAGGAAAAAAAAAGACAGTCATTTCAGTGAGCAGCTGGGAGGAATGCAGGGTAATGTTTTTGTTTTAAGATGTAAAGAAGTGGACAGATAAGGCGATTTCATGTATCAAAGATCACTGGCATCTTCCAGGGACTAACGAAAGCAGCAGACTATTAGAAAACTGTTTCATGTGGTCCCTGTGTTCTTTGCTTTTTCTTCTTTTAACCCCCGAAGACTGCCATCAGTAACACAGCCTTTCTTTTCTATACATTTCCTTTTATCCTTGGCTCTTTTGGAGCCCTAGAAGAAATCTGCTCTTTGGGGACTCACAAATGGTGTGTGTTTTATTTTCACAGAATTAGGAAGGGAGAGGGGGCATTTTTGCTGGAATTAGGTCTGTGGCTCTCTGGCAGGAATTAGGCATTGCAGTGCCAGGCAAGTCTATATGCTCACGCTGGTCTGGGTGAGCTAACACCTGCTGCCCCAGGGGCAGCTGTCACCCAGCCCAGCCAGCCGTGTCCCAGAGAGCAAGGACCCAAGATCCCAAGTCTTCTCATTCTTTGAGGAAGATGCGAAACCTGCTTTTTTATGTGAAACACCCCTATTTTTAAAAAGTTGGCTCAGTTATTTTTAAAACATTATGTAGGCCAACAAAGCCTGCCTGTGGGCTGCAGCTGGTTCCTTCTGTCTTCGACAGAATCGTTCATTGTTCCACACTGTAGCCATCTATCTTTCCCCGCGAACTCACTTTCTCCCTGCCTACCACCGACGGCTGCCTTCAGCAAGTTGTGACATGGACTTCAGCAGCCCTGAGATACACACCTGTCTGTCACCCTGTGACTCCTATCTAGCTGAGACCTCAGGCCTGTCACCTTTCTGGGCTGTTCTCACAGCAGTGACTTCTCACCATCCTCCAAGTGCAGAGGCATCTAAGTAAGCCCCTCCCTCTGCTTTATCTGACACAAATCCCAACTTCTGGCCTCTCAAGGGAGCAGAATGAGATGAGAGAGTGCACACCCATCTTCATGGGGTCCTTAGTGGACTTAATATGGCCCTTGGTACTAGGAAGCAGGCACATCACCTCAAAGAGACATGGTACCACAGCTTGTTGGCCCACCATGGATGGGGTCTCTGAGGCCCTTAGGCAGCTGAGATGGAGTAAGAAATGCCTACTGATATCACAAGGTATCAGCTTGAGGTGTGACAACAGCCAGCCTTCAGACAGTCATAGGCTGCAGAAGGGCTTGTATCTCAGCAGGAGACATACACCTCAGTACACATTAGAGAGAACGAGTTCCGGAATTCTCCCTTCCACTTCCCAGCCCCACCCCACAGCACGGAACAACTGCACATTCGGCCTCGGCCTCTCACTCTTTTGGATCCTGCATTAAGCTCAGAATAGCTAGAGTCTGGAAGCCTGTCCTCAGAGACTACACTTACACAGAGGTGTGGAGTAAGTAACTGATGGGACAAGTGGCTGGATGCAGTTTCCGGGAATGCTGGCTGTGAGAGGGGACAGGACACAGGGCACTTCCTTTCTCCTGCTACCCTTCCACCTTTCTAAACTGTCCCCATGATAAATTGAGAATGTTTTCTGGTTTTATTGGCTGCTTTGCATAATTATAACACACTCAACTTTTTTTCCATTGCAAACTAGACTCTCAATCCTGTGCTGACTCTTCTCTCTGTGAGGGGGTGATTCACACCTCCACCTGCTTTGATAGTGCTGTCTAGAATTCCTCCCTTTGTTTTGATCTCATTCTTTCACACGCTAATTGAAGCTCACTTCATCTTGTTTGGTCTAGACTCTAGATTCATGGGGAGGGCTCTGGTGAAGGGGAGCTCAGGAGGTGGCTGCCCCGGCTGTGTGGGCTGTGCAGCCATTCTGTTTTATGATGACAGAGCTCCTGGGATCCTGTAGCTCAGATTTGACTCCCAGGAATCTGGTACAGGAGTTGCTGCTAAGACCATGATGCCCCATGCACACATCTACCCTCAATACTTGGCACTCTATCAGGTTAACCTAAGGACACCTGGGACAGCGGAGGACTCTCCTGAATTTAAATTGTTCTGGGGTGAGTGCTGCCAGGTTGAAATTCGTTTGACAGAATTTCCAGCCCGGAAAGTTATATGACAATTAGTGCTGCAGAGGCAGCTTCCCAGTGTGGATAGCCACTTTTCTCTTGTTCTGATGATGGGACAAAGAGACCTCCCAGCTCTTGCGACATGATGTAAGATCATTCACTCTGCATTCAATCTGGACTCACATCTCAGGGCAGCTAGTAATATTGAAGCAGCACCTGCCCTACCCTACAAACCACTGTCTGTGTGTGAAGGCTTCGTTTCCTTGGGGGAAATGCCTAAGAAGCAAAGCAAAGAACCAGAGTCCTCCCCACCCCTCCCCGCAACTTACTTTAGCCAATGCATTTATGAACTGACTTACAAACAAATATGAAGCGGCAAGAGATGCCCAAGAAAGACATGTCCCTGAGTTTCACCACTATCAGGTTCAAATCCGTTTGCTGGAATCCAGAGGCTGCCTGTGACTCATTTTCATGCTTATTTTTTTTTCCTATAATATTCTGGGTTTTCAAGACTCGTTTCCACATTTCCTGTAAACAATGCATCTCATTTTTAAAAGATTTTACTTTTAAGTGCTGTTTTAACAATGTGGCTAGACTATAAATGTACTGGCTGGATTCATCCATTTCTTTAACAAGCCAATAAAGTTTTATAATTCATCTCCATGTGTCCTGTATTCTCTGTAGTTTGTACCCTGTCTCCTGCCCCCGAACACATATCATCACCCCTGTGTCACTGGTGGTTTTCAGAGCTGAAGGTATTACGAGGAGGGAGGGAGAAATGTCACCTAGAATTTTGGGAGATTCCATCTACTGTGGACTCTGGAACAAGTCATAGCTAGGGAAGGGCTTTGAAAGTTTCCATCAATAATTACACACACAAGAGGCACAGTTTATGATTCTTGTATTATTTTCATTGGTTAAAATGTATTTCATACAGAGCGCATAAGGAAGTTTTGTGGTTTTTTTCCAACAAAACTTTTATATTCTTGAGAAAAGACTTGGCGTTCTGTCCCAGCAAGGAGACATACAGTGTCCTGTCCATCAGTAAGCAACTAGAGGTCAGCCACACAGAGCAACATGTATGACACAGGAAGGGGAGTACAAGGATGGGGTTGACTGTGGAAACGTGACCAGATGTGCACTGTCCTGTCTGCCCATACTTCGTGTCCCTTTGTCTCCATTATAGCTCCTCCGCCCTTTGCCCCTTTGGCCACAGGCTAACGTTTAGATTTCTGTAACTGCATCTTGGACTTATGTGAGCCCTACCACCACCTCTGATCACCCAGAAGGGGTTAATATCACCATTTTGAGCAGTGTTCAACTTGGGGTAATTTCACCTTACAATCAAAAAGGGGATATGAAAGGTTCACAACACGCCCCCACGGTCGGGCGTGTTCGCATATGCCTGGTGGACACTTCCGCCTAGCCAGGTCCAGGTCAGGATAGCCATTTCCGGGTCAGGGCATCTCTCGTGACCAAGATCCGTGACGTTCCATTGGCTACGTAGTTGCACAACATGGCCATGTGATCTACACGCTTGCGTGTAGTAGTGACGCTGATCTGTCCACGCCCAGCCTTTAAAATCTGGCGCCATGTTCCCGGTTCCTTCTTCTTCTCCACACACGTACTTCCCGCAGGCCTGTTCACTCTCTGTCCCTTTACCTTTAATAAAACTCTTGTTAGCGGATTCTGTCGTGTTTCATGACATTTCCTTGCAGGGTAAGAACACAGCGCAGCCGAAAAACTAACAGGATCGACACAGGATTTAAAGGCTGGTAATGATAGTTAAGGGGTATTGATTTGGCAAACGTGCCAGACAGCCTTCCACATGCTTCCCAGGTCTCCCAACAGCGCTATGGGACTTATGTAAACAGTACAGTTTTCACAGCTTAGTGGTCACCACTTCTGGTCCTGGCAATTGAACAGAGATCATTCTTGACACAGGTAGATTGCTGGGTTAAGTAGCCCCTGAGAAGGTGTCTGCGCTCAGTCTCAGGAAGCCCTGAGGTGTTGGTGCCACCAAAGAACCCCTTGCAGAACTTGGTGTGTGAGTGTGTGGCCTGGTGGGGAAACTGGCACCTGTTTTTTACCTTTCACCTCATGAAACAGGTTGTATCAAGAGCTTTCACTGCTAATTACCTCGTGAGAATCCAGAACACGTTTGTATCGTGCATATCGTGCATTGTAACTGATGGCGGATTTGTTGTTTTTGACCGTCATCAAGTGCATTGGTTCATCACTCTTAGTTTTCCAGCCCTTCTCATCTCCCTGGAGACATTTTCACTAATGAGGAATCCCAGGGGAAATCACCTTAGCTGGGCTGGGGGTGTGGTGGGAAGGAACGTTAAAGGACATATCCAGCTTCCTCCAGGGACAGGGTCCAGACAGCAGAACAATGTGGCACAAAATGCCTGAGCTGCCGCTCTTGGCCTCTGCAACAGAGAGGCAGAGCAGCCTCCCAGAGCGTGGTCACATGAGCCCCCCCCCTCCCCCCTTTCTGGCAGCCTGGGATTGGGAGAGACTGCCAAGGGCATATGCTAATTTTCCAGTCATTTGGTCAGGTCCATCTCACACGCCACAAGATCTCAGAGCCTGTGTTTACTGAATTAAAATCTCTGTCCAACCACAAACTAACGAGCAGTAAGTTTTTTCCTTCCTTCTGATATTTTTATTCTGTTTCCAAGGAGGGAAGGAGAAACATCTTGTGTGTTTATTTTCCACCCTTCTATCTCTTTTTTAATAATCCTCATCAAACTGTAATCAACTCTTAATCACTGTTAAATAAAAATGCAGGCTATGCTGTTTGCTGTGAAGAATAGAATGCGGCCTCAGGTAAGTTTGTGTAGCTCCAGCCAACACCCTGGTGTCATGGGGTAAACATCACTCTGCCTTTGGGTGGAGACCAGAGCACAACCTCCTAAGAAGCTTCAGACTTTTCAGGACTCCATAGACAGGTGTTTCTTTTTGTGCTGACATCAGGGTCCTTGCTTTGGGGGAATTCTATCACCTCTGCATTTTCTGCCTCCAAGCACATGATCGAGTGCCTTAATTCCACACCAGCCTCCCAGAGTCTGACCAGCAGGGACATCAGCATGTCCTTGTAGAGAAGGGTGGGTGGACATGTCTGGCACACTCTGTGTATCGAAGACCCGCTCCACCAGGAGCAATATGGCGGCCTGTGGTGGCTGCTTCGATGCTCAGGCCTTCACGGGGCTCCTGTCCTCTAATGCCCAGCCATCAATAGAGGCAGTAAAGGCTTCTCCCTGTCATCCTTCTCAAAACCTCATTATTGTCCCTTGTCCTTTTAAGTCATGCACATCTCTCCACCCAGTGCCTGTATCTTTTCATTTAAGCAGGGGGAGGGAGATTGTTTCCCTTGACAGAACTGTAACTAGAAGACACACTGAATGAATTCTTCATTTGATTGTTACAGCAGGTCTGTGCAAGAACCAGGGTATTTTCGCTGTGTCAAATGCAAGTGAGACACTAGCTAGGCTTTGGATGAGACCAGAGTACACCAAGGAGATGTCACTCTTGTCTTCATGGGTGACAGTCTGTGGGATGTTCATAACCTGCTGCTTTTGTTTTCGTGATTTGCACATGAGAAGACAACTCAGGAAGCTAAGGTACTTGTGTAGAGCCCAGGAATTAGACTGCTGCCTGAGAAGCCTGGCTCTGCCCCTGCTCTCAGGGAGCTCAGACCTCTGCTCATCATTTGGTGTCTAGAATTCACTTAACTCTGTATAAGCTGATGTCAAGACCTCTACCCTTTCAGCTTATCCCTCCCGCACACTTTTACGTTTCCTAAGAAATGATTTTTCTACTTTTTCTCTCACTGTCTTTCTACCCAGAACTCACACCCCCAATACACTTCTTCACTTTTTCTTTAATTTTTATGCATTAAAAATTTTATATTGGTTGCATGGAATCATATGGGTGGAGTCTGTGTTTGAGAAAGAAATTAAGCTCCAGTGAGAGCACAATAGAACACACACCTGCACATACTTGCACACACACATGCACACACATGGCTCTTGTATAATTTCAGTCTTCTTTGACTAAACTGGATTTAATAACAGTGCATAGACCATTCCACTTAATCATCTCCACAGTACTCACTACCCACAATGCTCCCAGATGGTTAAAAAAAATAAAAACCTTCCCATGTTGTATTTTTTACATGTTGTTTTTACTTTCTTAAAAATAGCAAGAAGTTTTGCTGAGAAGAAATTATTATAAATCCCACAAGGTTGGTGTTCTGTTCTGGGTTCCAAAATGTAAGGATTGAGTGGATTTCAAATTTGGCAAGGCCTCTGACTTGGCAAATACTCCTGTCCTTATTTATGGCAGCTTGGAAACGTCCACTTCCCAGGGCTTATAAATGATGCTGCTGATTTTGTCTCCCTTTTCTATCTTGATGTGAGTTATGAAATAACCAGCCTGAAGACTTCCTTTTAATGTTAACCATTGAGAGAGAGAGAGAGAGAGAGAGAGAGAGAGAGAGAGAGAGAGAGAGAGAGCGAGCGCTGGTCTCCATGTTCTTACTTGCCTTGGCATGAGACATATTTCACGCAGGAAGCCCATTTTCCCTTTCACGTCACTCAACAAAAGGAAAAGCTGGAAATGTTGGGCTTAAGACATGGGTGATGACAACTCTCCAGCCTTCACTGTGTTCACAAAGGACTTGTTGACCGGAAGTCCTCCAAGGACTACCCACCCCCTCTTACATGCCAGTTTGAAGGACAGAAGACACAGAGCCTCTCAGAGAGCTCCTAATAGCATGAGCAGGGGATGGGGTCTCCCAGTTCCATTATCCAAATGGAGGAATGACTAAGAGGTTGTCTTCTTCCTCCTCCTCTTTTCCTCACGCTCCTTTTCCCTTCTCTTTCTCTAAACCCCATCCTCAGTTCTGTGAGGCCCACTTAGCCCTTGTTCACTTTAGGAGAGCTTGCCTCTTTGGACTCTAGTAAGTATGTTGAAGTAGGTGCCTCCATGATCGGGTGGAGCAGACAGACTTGCCAAGCACAATAGACATTTCTTACTAGTTCCTCTCCTCCTCCTCCTCCTCCTCTTCCTCCTCCTCCTCTTCCTCCTCCTCCTCTTCCTCCTCCTCCTCTTCCTCCTCTTCCTTCTCCTCCTCCTCCTCTTCCTTCTCCTCCTCCTCTTCCTCCTCCTCCTCCTTCTCCTCCTCCTCTTCCTCCTCCTCCTCCTCTTCCTCCTCCTCCTCTTCCTCCTCCTCCTCTTCGTCCTCCTCCTCTTCGTCCTCCTCCTCTTCCTCCTCCTCCTCTTCTTCTTCTTATCTCTCTCTCTATTCCAGGATGGCTTGCAGCTCATAGTAATCCACCTGCCTCCCCCTGAAATGTGCTGGGATTACAGGCATGAACCACTATGAATGCTTGATAGTGGACACTTTTGAAGGGTGAAATATGTCTTCTCTAACACCAAGATACAGTTGGATCTGCTTAGCTTTTCACCAGGAGAAACTTGAGGGAGAGGGAGAATGGGAAGCCAAGGAAATCTGCAAGAGGCCCAGACTGCAAACTGGAGAAGCCCTTCAGAGCATGAGAGAGAGGGAGAACAGGATAAGCTGTGGGGTGTCCACTCACGAAGGCAGTGTCTCCAGGACTGTTGGGGAGTTTTGAGCTCCAACAGAGTCAGCTGAGGAGTTTCTCCTTTCCCAGGACAGCCCTACCATTTCATTACTGTCAGCTGTAGTTACGGGTTCGAAGGGGCCTGGGGAAAGCTCGGCCTGTGTAGATGGAGGGATGGACGGCAAAGTATGGCTGAAGACAGAGGGATGGATGGCAGAATATGTTACAGACAGAGGGATGGACAGCAGAGTATGGCTGAAGATGGAGGGTATGTCTGCTCAGGCTCTAGTCAGGCATGTTCTGTTACTGGGTCCTGTGAGGAACACCTCTCACAGAGGCACTTCTGTTGAAGATGCTCACTTATCTGAGTTCCACTGCACAGATGGGCTACTTAATCTCTTCTGCCACTATCTATAAAGCACATACACCATCAGGACAGTGTCCACATCCTCCATGCTGGACCACTGGGTCCCAGGGCACTCAGGAACCTCTGCTTCCTTCAGTGACCCTGCTGTCAGATCCAGTGGGTCTCAGCTAAGCCATTCTTCACCACATACACTGTGGGAAAGTCAGCAATTGGAACTGTTTAAGATGCCAATTTTGAGCTGTAGCCACCCTTTTATTTATAATAAACTGAAACAACTAGCCCATCGAGACCTGTTTCTGTTTTTCTTACCTCCATGCTAAAACCACAACGATTTTCTTTCATTTTGTGTTCCTCGTCAAACAAATTTCCTATTGTGGCCGCCCTTACTATTGATTCATATTTTTTCAGCAGAGTGTCTATGGAGATGGATATCAACACCTTGCCAGGAGGGTGAACAGGCAATAACTCTGCCCTGCTCTCCAGTGGACTGTTTTCAACAGAAACGATGCCTTATCCAGAGTCTGTAAATGAAACTGAATTTTTTCTGTGTGCTAGGATGTTAGCTGTAGACTCAAAGAACTTTAGAGCCTTGGAGGGATCCTGAGCAGACGAAAATGACTGGGAAAGACTGGTTCAGAGCTCAGGGCCATTCCAGCCCCAGCTCTAATTTCTGTATAGGAATACAGGCTTGGGGAAAATAAATTTGATTTTTCAAGTTGAAGTAAGATCTGGGATTTTGTGAGAGATCTCCCAGTTTCTAACTATTGGCAAGGGCCATGGCATTTTTTTAAAATCCCCAGCAGGCAAACAAAACCATCTTTATGCCAAATCATGATTGTTGTGACCTTATTGGACAGTCAGCCTATGTCCTTCAGGCTCCGGTGCCTCCTCCACAGCCTTGAGTGGAAGGAGGTGTGTCTCCTGTTGGACTTCTTGAATGCTGATGCTGAGGCAGAGAGTCACATGGCAGTGATTTATTATTGTATGTCTGGGAAAGACATAGGGAACCAGGGCAGAGAGAGGGGATGTGAAGTGGCAGTCTGTGGGGATGGGTTTGACCCAATCTCTCAGAGTTTCCTTACCTAGGGAGAGAGTTTCATGTCTGTGTGCTTGCCTGACAGTGGCTGGGAGTTGCAACATGCAGATGCCATCTCTTCTGCTCAGGGGCAGAGAAGACACATAAGTGGGCCCTGGTGATGGGCAGGACACACAGCACAGCAATAACGAACTGAGGGATTAAACACAGCTCAAGTCCAGAAATTCAAGACTTCCCAAAGTCCCCAGGATAATAACAGACCATGGAGTCTGAAGTTGTAACCAGTGCTTGTCTTGGTTTTTCTTTCTTTTTTTTTTTTTTTTTAGTTTTCTTTTTTTGTGTTATATATTTTTTTATTTTATAATTTAATTAATTTGGTGATAGGATGGCCAAACACCCTAATTGTCATGGTTTTTCTTTTTAGAAAGGGTCTCATGTAGCCCAGGCTGGCCTTTGGTATGCTGTGTAGCTGGGGGTAACCTGGAACTTCAGATCCTTCTGCATCTACTTCCCAGTGCTTGTTTATGCCTTGCTGGGGATGGAGCCAAGGGCTTTGTGCACACCAAGCAAGCGCTCCACCAATGAAACTACCAGCTTTTTAAGGAGATGAACATGCAGAACTCAGATCATCTTGGACCCTAATATTGGCATGTTATTCCCAGATTCTCACCCTCTGCCTTTAGGACAGCAAGAAGAAAGGGCATCCAGGATATGGAGGTGGGACAGGGAGAACCCAATGAGACCTAAAAGGGGGAACCCTTGAGTCATCAACACTCCAGACAGCCCTGCATAGACTCCTGAGAAGGCTCACAAGACTCCCTATTCTCAGCTGCTGAGTTCAGAAGGTCAAATCTGTGACCCAAGTGATGTTTTCCCTGTGCCATGTTCCCAGGGCCCAGCTTGTGGGCTGTGAGGTGAGGCCTTCTGGTTATGGAGGCTTCCACATCTTGCATTGTGTTTCCCAGCAGGCTAGCACCTTCTGAGTCTAAAGCTCCTCAGTGTTTAAATCAAAGCTTTACCTTCTAGCTACTAACCCATTTCCTGGGAGGAAGTCCCCCTGAGGTCTGGAGAGAAGGCCAAAGCTGCAGTGCTGTCTGCCAGCTGAGCACAGAGATCAGCTTCTTCTCAACGGGATTTAACATGTCTGTCCACACAGCATATGCTCTGTGCTCTCTGCTAATCCTTTCTTCTGGATTAGCCAAGATGGCTGGCTCTCCCTGAACTCAAGTTTCCTCCCTGGTGTCTTTCAGACCTCTCCCACTTTTGCACCCCAAACTCCTCCATGATGTCTGCATTGGAGGCTGAAACTCACCTCATGGCCCCTCTTCTTACCGTTCACTGAGCTCCACATTCCCAAATAGAGACCTAAGTGCAGATGTGAGCATTAACATATCCTTAGCTCTGAAACTTGCAAACATAACTCCATCAACTCCAAGTACACTGATGATGCTTTAAAGGATTTACTTATTTTCTTTTATGTGTATGAGCATTTTGCTTGACTCTATGTGTGTGTACCATGTGAGTGCCTGGTGCCTGCAGAGGTCAGAAGAGGGCATCAGATCCCCTGGAAGTGGAGTTACAAATGGTTGTGAGTCACTGTGTGGGTGCCAGGAACTGAACCCCAGCCGTCTGCGGAACAGCCAGTGTTCTTAACTGCTGAGCCATCTCTCTGGCCCCAAGTTCAAATGCATTAAAAGGGCATTTCAGCTCCAGGGCATTTTCACTCCCCATGCTCCGCTTCCACCCAGTTCCACTGTTTCACTTTCTTATGCAGCACAGTCAGGCAGGCTTGACCCTCCCTCCCTTCTACTCACAGATTTTTCAGTCAGGGTCCCGTCATCTATCACAGAAAAACTCTGGTCTTGGGCCTTGATTCTCCATGTCTAAGATTTCTTTTCCATAAAATGAGGTGGCCAATATCTATAATGTTGGGTGACCTGGAGAATGAATGGGAAATCGTCTGGTAAGCTGCCTGGCAGTATGTGAAATGCACTGCAGTGCGTGGTAGCAGGGACTTGATGATCAGCTTATTTCTCCCCTGCCTCTTGGGCGCTGCCACAGCTCTGCACACAGAGGGAAGGCTTCTCTCTACTGGACTAGCACTGTGCATGTCTGATCGCTTGGCAAGCAGAGCCAGGGCCCTCTACAGCTTCATTCAGTTGAATAGCTCGGAAGCACACCTTGCTCCATACCATCATGGGTTTCAAATGGAGTAAATGAAACATATGTGACCCCTTAACTGAGTCACTTTGGTTACAGTGTGGGAACATTTTTGGAGGAGGCTGTGTGAGACCTCAGGCTGAAAGGCTAATTTAGAAATAGGGGCACTTCTCAGGTAAGAGGCAATAATGTGTTAAGTTTTAAGAACTCAAGTGGATATTTTGTGTCCCCCAATATATTGTGCATCCTAATAAACTTATCTGGGGTCAAAAAAACTTCAAATGATGTCAAATCTACCTAAAGAACAATCCAAACAATGTTTTTGGGGACTTCTCTGACATGTGGTAGGAATACCTTCAAACTGGTCACTCAGGGTCATAGTAACACATGGTCACAGTCTTGGTGATACTCTTTATTTAGAAAACTTCTTTCTCCATTGTGGAAGTCAGAAGCTGAAATCGGGGTGTTGGTGGTGTTGGCATCTTCTAAAGTCTAGGGGGTCCCTGGGCTTCTGGTCATTGCTGGCAATTGTTGACATTCTTAGACTTGTAGACATCACTACACTCTCTGGTTCTGTCCTCTGGGATTCTGTGTCCTCTCCTCTTGTAGGAATAATTTGTCATTAGGCTTAAGGACTTTCTTCTGACTAGATCACCATCACAGGTCCCACAGATAAAGACTGGAAATATCTTTCTGGAGACCCCTGTCAATACACAGCACCTGAGTGGCTTCCTATGGTGGAGACCATTAGACCCAAAGCTCTTACTTCATTCTAGGTACCACAAGGGCTTTGGAAAATTATTTTATACAACATCATACCTCTAGCATGAATGATGAGGATAAACTTTATAACTTCAGTTTTAGGGACTATGCTTAACAGTCTTTAAAGAAGGTGAGAGAACTGTCACTTTCTTCAGTGGTCTACACATGTGGCCCTCGGAGCGGATTCTGTGGAAACTCACATTGAGAGGTAACACAGGTGTCCCACCTCACAGTGCAGCACAAAACAGCTCAGAAAATGGCTTCAGAGAGCAGGAGGTAACAGAAGAGACAGGCAACCCTCCAGTGGGGATGGCCACTGCTCACTCATTCCTTCTGACCAGCCTCTTGCTCTTCTTCAAGCCTTGACTAGGTCCTGGGCCAGAGGTGTCTGCATGGAGCTGCATTTTCAGACTTCAATTCCAGCTCCGGCTGTCTGGAATCCAGGCCCATTGCCTCTAATATCACCTGCTTTTCAAAGAGAAGCAACTTGGTTTCTGTGAAATGCAATTTTTCACGTGTTGAAGGACAACTCGCATTTGGAGAGGAAAGCTGCAGACCTGACAGGAGTTACCTGCAGGCAGCCTGCCTGTGACCCTGAGGTGGAATGCCATGATCCTGGCCTTCAGAAATATTTCTCTAACGTCTGAGTTTTAAGCTAATACTCATTTTTTCCTGACCTCATTGGAAACTGCCCATAGTTTGTCTTTCTGGGTTCAATGCGTTAACTTCAGTCTTCTAGCCTTTCCTCTCCAACTCTGTCCCCAAGTCCTTGATCACTTTTCCACTATTTGAGCTCCAGGTACCTTCAAGCGTCGTGAGCTCCTCCTCGGCCTTTCTTCTTTGGGGAGTCAGTGTCTTACCAGCCCTCATCCCGACACTGCTTATAGATGAGTGCCCGTTTTCTGACTCCACCGGCCTAATTTTCACAGCCACTGAGCTGCATTGACTCTCAACCTTAGGTGTGATATTAATTTCTCTCTGAGGGGCATAGATTTAATAGATTTTTTAATTAACATTTTGTAAAATTGGAGCTGTCATGCTATACAGTAGACTGATACAAATGTCTATAATTACATTTTTGGCACTATATCTAGGGAATAGTCTAGAAATATTTGGTTTAACCCCTTCCTTAAACATCTGATTTATGGGCAGGCCTCTCGATGCACACCCCTCATAGGCTCCGTTGTCATGACAACAAAGAATATCATTTGTCAAAGAGCTATAACTTCATTTTATGTTGAAGCTAAAATTTATCTTTTTGGATTTATTCTCATGACAGGGAAATTTTTGAATTTCCATAAATATGCTTCTTCTCCCTAATTCTGCTTGTCTTTAGGGAGAGTCAGGCTGCAGATGAAACTTTTACCTAGAGATGAACCTTTTTATCTATTCCTAAAAGAGCTTAAATGGACTCATTAACACCAAAAGCCATCTCCCATGTACAATTGAACATTATTTTATTTCTTTCAAAAATTCAAATGAAAAATTTTCACCTGTTTGTTTTAACTGGTAAAATAAAGTTCAGTGCATAGGCAGAATGCAAAAGCCTGCAAACTTTCCTGAGGTGTGACCTGTCAATCATGATGACAGAGACTAATGTGGATGAGACATGGCAGGCCTTGTCAAAGGTGAGGGTTGGAGGGGAATTGCTGGGTTTTACTGATAGAATGTGGTCCCCTAAGCAGGATTGTCTTTATTTTTTTTTTAAGAGAAGTAAAAAAAAAAAAATGCTTTTTTTTTTTGTAAACTGCTCTGGTTTTTAATGCCAACAGGCCATGTGAAGAGTTTTGTTTGATTTTTTTTGAACAAGGTTAAACAAAGCACATTTAATGTCAGGTTGCCTCTTTTGGTTTTCAAGAGTGTTTCAGTCCTTAGGGAGGCTGCAGTTGAGAGTGGCTTTGTTTCTCTAAATGAAACAGCTAAGCCAGTTATTTCACTGTCCGGGTCTTCCCAGGCTCTGATCTGATAATGTCTTTTCTGTTGGCCTCACGAGAGGTAACGCCCCACTCGTGCACATGCAGGATGGCCGCTCACCACCAGACCATGTGTGTGAGGACGCTGTGATGGGACACATCTCAGTCTCATGCATTCTTCTCTGACATTCAAGATAGATGGTAGGTCTACCAGATGCCTTTTGGGACTACACATGGATTTGTGGCACTTACATTTTGTATCTGATGGATGGGGTCACTTACTACTCTTTACTAAAGCCCATATTTTTCTTTTGTCTGGGGACTCCTGAATTGCTGCTGACTTCCTGCAAGAGATAGCAGGGGTCTTTCTCCCTCTTGTGATTTGACAGTGTTTTGCTTCTCATCTGTCAATGGGGGGAATGATAATTCCTGGGAATGCACCTTTCAAAACATCTGGGACAGGGCTGCGAAGATGTTCAGAAGATAAAGTGCTGATCAGCATCTCCAGCACGCAAACTAGAAGCTGGCTTAGGGCTGCATGCCTGTAGCCTCAGCACTGGAGGGGGACAGGAGGCTCCCAGGGTTCTGGCCAGCCATTTGAATGCCATCAGCAAGTTCCAGGTTTGATGAGAGACTCTGTCTCAAAAAATTAAGTACATAGCTATAGCAAAAGAACCCAGCATCTGCCTCTGGCCTCCATACAAGCACACTTGGGGCGGAAACTCTTGCACACATGAATACAATACACAGACATACCTCCCATCTGGGACAAAGCATCAGGGATCAAGAATGGTTGAGGATCATCCATCCTGCCCTACAGTGGACACTCATACCCTGACAAGGGAGCAGCTCTGTCTGCAAGGTTGTACTGACTGTGGAGTCCTCATGGCTTGACTGGCAATCAGAGTGCATTGGACACACTCTGCTGCCTTCCCACCTTCCCATGCTGCTTTCCATGCACCCCAGGGTGAAAGCTTTACCCAGAATTCCTCCCATCTTGGTCACCTTCACACAGTGTGTTCAGTTGCCTGAACCTGTCATGTCCCGCACCATTCATCCCATTCTAAGCTGGGTGGGGTTTGAATGAGTCTCAATAAGCATTTGAGCATTAATAACACTGGTTAGAAGTATGAGAGGGACATTTCTCAAGGTAGCACTAAAGAAATATCGTCAAATGGGGCTTCCACTGACAGTTTTGTCATCATGTTTTTAAGCTCTGTGTGTGTGTGTGTGTGTGTGTGTGTGTGTGCATGCACATGTGCAAGTGTGTGTGGATATGTGTGAGTGTTGTGTGTGTGTGCATGAGTGCACATAAGTGTGTGAGAGTGTATATGAGTGTGTGTACAAGTGTGAGACTTGTGCAAGTGTGAGTGCATTGTGTGTGAGTGTGTGCATGAGTGTGAGTTCATGAGACTGAAACTGTGTGAGTATGTGTGTGTTTGTATGTATGTGTAGTGTGTGCACATGCATGTGTACAAGTGTGTGCATGAGAGTGTGTTCACGAGAGTCTGTGTGAGTGTGTGTGTGAGAGCATGTATGAGTGTGTGTGTATGTGGCTTGTTTACATCTTTCTTTGAACTGTTCTGAGTCTGTAAGAGAGAAAGAATGTTTTAAGAAAGACAGATCATTGAGAAAATATGCCCATTGCCTATGTCAGGTGGGAGTAATCTAATCTGAGGCTTTCCTCAATATTTCACAAAGGGAAGCAGCTTTCAGTGGTAATTAATTCTGAATTTACTGCTTTCAGAAATTGTTAAAATGATACTTTCACTGTGCTTTTTTAAAAATATATGTAAATTGTCAGGGAAGGAGTAAAACATCTCTATGATTCTGTCATTACAGAAACATCTCTGCTTATTTCTTTAACATTTCCCTTTGCCCATAGTTGTCACAGGCTTGAAATAATATTTCATATAAACATTTTATTCTCTATTGTAAGTATCAAAAAATTATCCCTAAGAATTTCTTTATGGAATTAACATTTCTTATAAACAAATAAAAATGTTCACGCCCCACAGTATTTTATCCTGTAAATAAACTATAATGTATTTAATCATCTTCAGATTTCACGATTAAAGATAACACCTTAATGGACACTTTTGTGCATAAATTCTCATCCACATTCCTGGCTTGTTCCACTTTGGATTGATTTCTAGAGATAACATTTCTAGGTCATGAGGCTTTAATATTTTAAGACTCTTGTAACATATTATCCATTTCTTTCCCAGAAACCCTGACCAATTTACTGTCCGGCCAAAGGAGTACAAGGATGCCTAATTCAGAACCCCACCATGCTGTCGCAGCTTCCAACCCATGTCTTTAGTGATTACATGCTATTTCCTAGACAAATCTGTGTGTGTCTTTGTGTGTGTGTGCCTGTGTGTGTCTGTCTCTGTGTGAGTGTGAGTTCTGTCTGTGTGTGTGTCTAAGATTGTCTCTATGCTTCTTCACATGTGTCTGTCTATGTCTGGTGTGTCTCTGGTGTCTGCGTGTATCTCTCTGTGTATGTTGGGGGGTTCGCCACTGCAAATGACAGAACAATGTGTCTCTTCTGCCAGGAGTATGGCATGTTGGAGGCTGTTTGAGAGGGTCACTTACCTCATACTAGGCTGCACTCTAGGTGCTCTGCATATGACAACTTCTGTCATTCTCACAAAACCCTGTGAGGTAGACACTGTCACCCCTGTGATGTAAAAAAGCAAGCAGAGTCCAGCTGTGGTGCCGTAATTATTTGTGGTCTTAAAGCTAGTAAATGTCACAACAGAGCTCAGATAGAGGTGTGGGCTCCAGGATACAGCATCCTTGGGTCAGGAAGAAACTGCAGGGCCCAGGGCTGGTGGGTGACAGAGAATGGGTAGTCAGCACAGGCAAGTGTTGCATGAAATCTTATGAGAGCCTCAGGTCCCCACCTGAAAGTAAGATAGACTTCTGAAGAGACAAGTCTTTTGCCTTATGTCACAGTTTCCAGAAAACATCACTGTTTTAGGAATGAAAAGATGAATTTAGGTTCAGAAAATGGCATCCAGTGAACCCCGAGATTCTTCTTCCCTCATGTGACTTGCATCACAGAGTGATTCTCACTGGTTGTCAGTAAGCAGAAGCCTTGGTGTGCTGCATTAGCAATCACAAGTGAATTGGGTGTGCAATCATCTGATGCCCACAGGATGGAGGGAGGCGTTCTAGGCAAGTTCAGGGAAGTGGGAAACAGCTTGAATAGACATGCCTCCCCACAGGCGGACTCACAAGAAAAGCAATTCGACTCAGAGTGAGATGGCTCTCACTGAAGATGTCTAGGAAGCCCAGGTGGGTGACATGAACAGAGAAGCTACTCCTGCTGTGGTGATCAAGAGACAGAGTCCCAGGGAGACTGGCATGTCTGCTGGGATCAGGATGAAGAACATGTGTAAAAGCTACGCTGAGAGGTAACTTGTGAGAAGTGCCAGGGTGGTGGCCACACAGACACTGCTGAGGCCCAGCTGTGGTCTCAGAGCAAAACATTGTTCTTACATGTGCTCTCCACGTGGTGATGCCCTGATCCCCGGAGGGTACCACACCACCATTAGCCAAGGTGGAAAGCCTCAAACACTTGTGTGAGGGATCTCACTTCTCCCTCGCACTGCTTCAGGGTGGGTGGGGACCTGCAGCAGTGTCTTCGTTCCTCTAGAAAGGCTCTTGGTGTCTTAGAATCCGTGGTCACAGGCTCGTGTTTGGGAGCCTCCTATGGCGGTGGTGATGGGTTGGGGGTCAGGAACCTGCACATTTGTAGCTCCCCACACAAGTCTGTTGCAAACTGAACTTTGAGGACCCTCACCCTAGGCAGTGGCCACCAGAATTGTCTAAAGAGATTTTTAAGGGTGCTATTCCTGGAGCCCACATGAAACAAAGCATGCAGGAAAATCTGAGGTAGGGTCTTGTCATCAGGACAGTTTGTAAATATCTTACCTGATAATGGTTTACAGGCAGGTTTGAGGAAAGTAACATTTGCTAAAATTAAACCAATACTTTCGCTGCTATGTGTGAAAAATAGAAAAAAGAAGGAAGAAGGGAGAGAAAGAGAAAGGAAGAAGGAATACTGTAGATAATAATGTGAATGTCCAGAAGGTCAATGCACTCATCCATGCACTTAAGGTGCACACACAGGTGCACATGCATACATATACACACAGAGAAATACATACAAGCTCACGAGCTTCCTGTGGTGTGAGGATGACACTGGTATTAGTGTGCTACAAGTTGTCCAGGTGACTGCAGAGGGCAGTGAGGACAGGAAAATGCAGACAAGGCCCAGGTGGGAAGAGTATGGGCATCTGCATGCTCAGTTCAGTTGCATAGCTTCTTCATGGGCAGTTCACGACACTTGTGGCCATGTATGCCTGTGGCGTTCTCATTTACTCTCCCTACAGTTCTAGCTGAGCTGGGAGAGGCCAGCACTCCCATATAGAATTGCAAATAATAAAAACAGGAGCCCTTAATAAGGTTTCCAGATTTAGCAAACAGGTATGTCTAACTTTAACTTTCAGATAAAGAAACAATCATATTTGGCCTAATTGTGTCTCATATAATACTTGGAAAACATTTACATAAAATTACTTGATTGTCTACAATTCGTATTTTGCTGGGGTACTGTAGTTTTCTTACCTACATATGAAGTTAAATCAAGCCAAAGCAAATTTGAAATAGCAGGCTTCTGACTATACAGCTGCTACCAGGTGTCCAGGCTCACTGGTCCCTGGAATCTGCTCTGGCTCCGGTGTGGTAACATCTTTCTGTTCTTCTACTGAATAGAAGCGAACAGCCTTATGCCCTACCAGTGAAGGCTGACTCCTAAGCAGGGCCAGCACATAGCCCGGAGCTTCTAGGAACCCTTTGGGCTCTAACTTTCTGTTTCTGACTCGAGGAATGTCTTTCATTCACAGACCATCTAACCGTTGACTTCATCATCACTGGCTTTGCTTAAAGGTCTGCCCGTGTGATGTGCTGAACCTTCCAAGACTCAGAAAGCTGCTTAGTGACAGGTGGTGAGAGAGACAAGTGTAACATTGCACAGGACACCATTGCTGCTTGTGCGCACAGCCACCTTCATGGGACTGGGACAAGGGCTTAGAAGGCTGACACTGGCTTAATGCTTTACTGCCAAGGTTTTGAAATTCTTAATGTTTCTCTAAAAAACAAAAGATCTCCATTTCATTCAGTTCTGAATACTGAAATTTTTAGTGTGTAGATGGTCCAGTTCTTGAATAGTAAGGCAAAGCCTTCCTAAAGCAGTGGTCTTCTTGCACAGGTAATCCTTAAATCCCTAAGTGGGTGTGATCTTTGTCTTCTTTCTTGGTAAGTGGTATTCCATAATACAGAAAGCTGTGATGGCTGCTTACTCACTCCTTCCACTGTTTTAGGAATGCCTCCCTTAACAGAGACCTCTGCAACTCAAATCTAGGCATTTCACATGGGGGCTTGAATGAACTACATACCCTTTCTTGTGTAGCTATTTGGGGGTCTTGTAAGACAGCTCAAAGGGTAAATGTATTTACCACCAAGACTGATGACGACCTGAGTCACATGGAGCAAGGAGAAAACCAATTCTTGAAAGTTGCCCTTTGACCTCCACACTGGTACCCTGGCACGCACATACCCATACAACAAAAGTAACGAAATAATGAAAGAATTAAAACATGTAATAAAAACAAATGTAGTTATTTTCTAAAGTGGCATTGCCAGCTCTCACCATTCCTCGTGAGTAATTGTCCAGTGCCGGCCGTGTGCAAGGCATCTCTCCTCACCCCACAGTCATTAGCATCATCCTGGAAGATACGTCCAGCGCCTATATGCACTGATGTGAGACCGTGTGCACTCAGCTGCACTCCTACAGTCAAATGAGCCCTAGCTGGCAGGCAGTCACTGCTAACTTTTAGGTAAAGGGTTTCTCCTCACGGAAAGAAGATGTGGCTCTCAGGTGCCAGTACCCTGCAGTAATTTTTCTCAAATCTGCTGCTGTGAGATTCAGACAGACATAACAACCACCACCCACAGGAATCCCCCACACAAAGATGGCCCATTGGATTGTCAGAAAATGAAATCTGCCTCTCCCAGCTTCTCAGTAGGCATCATATTGTAAAACTGGGTAGCTGGACTTTTAAGTTACTGCTGCCGGTAGCCACGGAAGTCACAGCAGGGTAAGGCTGACCCAGAGAGGCCAGGTTATGGGAAATTATTCTGAATCACGTGTGGGGGAATACTTTGAAAATAAAGAGTGTGTAAGCCGTATAAGACATCGCTCTTTGTCACACAAGCTTGCTGGAAGCAGTTGCTCCATCTTCCCTGTGATGCCAGCTTCCTAATCTAATGCAATATGCAAAACAATTGGCAAGATGAAACAGCTCTAGATCATCAGGAGGCTCTTGTGCTTGCAGGGTGGGGTGGGTCGGACTCAGTACCTCCACCCAGGCATCTCCAGCCGCCTTTGAACAGTGTCTGAGAGAGTGCAGTTCCTTGCCGCTTGAGCAAATGCCATAGATCTGTTCTTTGCCAAAACGTTTTGAGTTAGCCTTATGGTGGAAATAAAACTGTTCAAATGTGCTCACGCATTTTGAACGTTTTATTAATAGTACAGTTACTTTCGGATTCTAATATGGGTCTGAAAATCACTTCCAGATGTACAGAAAGGCAAGTACAGGCTGGGCCGGGCTTTGATATGGTCTGCCCTGTCCACAGGCATGACCCAGGTGATTAGGAAATGATTGGGCATGCTGATGTGCTTATCTGAAAGGAGTAGCCCTATGGGGAACTAAAACAACCTGGTTCAAGGGGGATGGAGGCGTGCTTGGATTGAGTTACATTAAGTGCCGTGATTATCAAGAGCCCACAGGTACTTGGAGCCTATGAGTGTCAGTGAGCATAAAGTGATGATCAGAAAGGCCTCAAGGGACCTGCGTTCTAACTGAGACAACATGTTTATGACTCTATTAGATGGCACCAGAGCGCCATGCTATGACTTTCTAGAATAATCTAATGTTATCTTATCTCATATAGAACCATGCTTCCTTTCTCCAAACCTTGGAATGGGTTGGGGTGCTCTTTGCCCTATTAGTCTTCTAGAGATGACAAAACTCCTGAGAGAACTTACTTAGGCCTGCTCAAGGCTCCCTCTGGGTACCAGGGGG
Organism: Peromyscus eremicus; assembly: GCF_949786415.1. Classification (NCBI taxonomy): domain Eukaryota; kingdom Metazoa; phylum Chordata; class Mammalia; order Rodentia; family Cricetidae; genus Peromyscus; species Peromyscus eremicus. The sequence continues at coordinate 4,899,867 of NC_081420.1, read as the reverse complement.
TCAGGCTGTGACTCAAACCCAGGCTTGGTTGTTGGGGCCATTACACAACTCTAATGTTGAGCTGCCTGGGAGTCTACACTCTAATTCTGCCACTGTGTGAATCACACAGAGGGCTGATTTTCTATGCCTTCAGCTCCTCACATATAAATAAGAATAACCAGCTTTATCTGGGGGCTGTTTGCACCTGCAGGCGGTGTGCTTAGGAATTGTGCCTGTGTTAGCGGGCCTTCCTTGAATGTCTACACTGCTGCTCTGCAGGGAGACCTCCTCACCTGTCAGATGGGAAGGGAGGCTTTCCATAAAGCTTAAGTAGCCTCTTACCCAGACTAACAATGACAGAACAACCATGCCACTACAATGTACTAAGAGTCCAGTTCCAATGCTCTAGCCAAACAATGACAGAACGACCATGCCACTATGATACACTAAGAATCCAGTACCAAGGCACAGAAGAAAAGTGCATTGGCTGTCTCTATTTGAATTACATGTTGATAAAATTAAATAACTTTTCTTTATAAAAATTGGTGGACTGATAATAGCAGAATTCCTCCTTTATATGACAAAAATGCTGTGACTGATATGAATAGTCTTCATTACTCTTCACGGTGACATCTGGATTTCTCACTAACATCTGAAGGCACACAAGAATTCCTGCAACCTTGTGATCTACACTTGCACTGACGGGACAAGGCCTAACACGGATAGAAGAGGCTGTGATGGTTAATTGTGGCTGTCAATGTGACACACCAGGGAAGAAGGACTCTCAACTGGGAATTGGCTTCTTTAAATTAGCCTGTAGGTGTGTATGTGGGCATTTTCTTAATTGCAAATTGATGTAGGAGGGGACAGCCCACTATTGGCAGTGCCATCCCTGGGCAGGTGGTCCTGGAGTGTGTAAGAAAGCAGGCTGAGGAAGCCATGGGAAGCCAGTCAGTAAGCAGTGTTCCTCCATGGTCTCTGCTTCAAGTCCTGCCTCCAGGTTCCTGTTAAGTTCTGCTCTGCCTTCCATCCATGACGGATTGTGATTAGGACAAGTTTTTATTATTTACTTGGGAGAAAGAAATAGGAGAATCAGAAGTTCAAGGTCATCCTTGGCTGCAGAGAGAGTTGGAGACAAGCCTGGGCTACAAGACACCTTGTCTCAAAAAAGAAGGAGGAGGAGAAGGAGGAGGAAGAGGAGGAGAAAAAGAGGAAGAGGTTTTACAGTTATGCACAATTGTAGTAAAATAAATGTCCGATTTATTCAAAAGACGACAACTCATACTGTCTTTTGCTGAGTGCTAGATAAGGTCTAGAGAAGAGGGAGTGACAGAAGATCACAGACACCTCCGGTGACAAGCAGAAACTCCATTTCATTAATTCTTTGAAAAATAAATGACCTCACCTTCTTATGACTGTGGTAATTAACACACATTTGGGGGAAACTGGCTGACTCTATGTATTATTTATGCCTGTCCATTTGTGGTTTGGTGGTCAAGCTAATGGGTATCTTTGTCAGATAACTTTGGTGTGTGAAGCCCTGAGGCTGCTCTTGTGTGCTTGTCTCATAATTTCTCACCAGAAGAGTCAAAACACACGTTAGAAAATCTAAACCGATGGGGCCACAGATGAGGGCCGATCTGAGCTCTGACTTTCAAGGGGCTTTATGTGCCCCACTCAGGTTGGCAATCACATGCTGACCCAGTGCCAGGAGCCCCACAGTCCTCATATGTAGCTTAGCCTGTGATTATGGCTTGATAAGTGTTTGTGGCCTGGGTAAATATGAAATTCAAAATCTGAGACTCTGGGTTCCACAGACTTCTGCCAGGTGAAGTGTTCTCTCACTCAGTGGGGTCTTGGTACCTCAGGACCCTCATCTGAAGATGAGGTACACACCCAGGTAGTCTCTCCTCTCCTCCTGACACCCCCTTCCTTTTCCTTCTTCCTTCTGTCTGCTGCCTTTACTTCCTGATTAAAGATTTTAGAATAAAATAACATATCCTTGCTGATTAGGAAACATTCTTAATAAGTTTGGCCTTTTATGAGAACTGGCTTCCTAAAATGGTCCCCAGATGAGGTCTTCACCCACCTCTGTGGGTCGGAGTGTCTTTATCTATGCAAAGCCTCTGCAGATCTGATGCCAAAGTCCTCTGACTCCCGAGGCTGCACGTACTGACACATGTTTTATCTAAACCCTCTCCCCTGCTCCATCTTCGAGTCTGTGCACACTGGCTACCATGATCCCCTTCAAGACCAGAGTCGTCTAAAGAATGGAAGTCCCAGTAGCATACCACCCATGCCCGACCACATGGACAGGTAGCCACAGTCCTGCCTTCCCTCCCTGTCCTGTTCCTGGGCACTAAATTCTTCCCCCTTTGCCTGTTGCAATTCACTTCCCAGGCCATTGCTTCATTTTTCCTTTGAAATGTCAAATTCCCTCTTTACGTAATGTGTCTCATCTGTTACTAAACCCATGTACACTCATGTTCTCCCATCGAAAGACACAAACTGCTGACCTGAGACAGCCCATCCTCCGCTGGCTTGGCTTGCCTATGTAGCCATCTCCTGGAAATTAATGCTGTCCTCTCTCCAATCCCCTCCACCCCTCCCTTCCTCAGAGTTATCCAAACCCAGCTTCACTCCAGATCACCAGGTCACGGCATTGCTAAGTCAGACCATTCTCTGCCCTTTTCTCCTTGGCCTGTAGGGAACACCGACTCAGCTTTGAATTTGTTTCAGACACCTCCTTTACTTTACTTCCAGACTGCTCCATTCTCTCTTGGCCACTTGGATGATGGAGGCCCTGTACTCCTTCTTTGGGGCATGTTATATAGGCAAATGGCTTTGAAGCCGTATCCAGGCTAGCTGGGCCTACCTCTGGTCTCCAACAGGGACTTCACTGCTGGATTTCAGATTTGTGCATAAAGTGGTCCTACATGGATATTCAGTGAGTATTTTACCTTCAGCATGGCTATAATAGATTGGAGTCATCCCATGAGACATGACCTTGACTCATCCCATAATAGACACTCAATGTTGAAACTGGTGAGTCTCCTGACTGTCACACATGCCCCCTCATCTAATACTGTAAAAGTCATCTAGCCCCAGTTACTAACCTGGTCCAGGCTTCCTTGCTTTTGTTTCTAGATTGTTCCACACTGTGGAGTTCATCCTGTACATATGCTGTCCCAGCAGCCTTTGCATCTGTAGTTCCTTCTTTCTAGAATATCCTCTTCATTTCTTTTAGGAGTTTGTTCCAACACGGTTTTCTCCAGGAAGACCTTCCTGACCATACATTTCACTATCTAGTCCTTGCTCCCGTCTCACTGACATCCATGTCCCCTCTTACCTTGTTTATCTTCAAAGCCTGTCCTCACTCCACCCCCAGAAATGCTACTGTCTTCAGTTGTCTGTCTCTCCCACAGAATGTAAGCTTCACTGATGGATGGAGGAACTGCTACCCATTTTCTCTGCCTGCATTAAAGGAATTCACTGTAGTATTATATCTTGAGTAAATGAATTAAACAATGAGTGTCCCAGGTTGAATCTAGGGTATAGCGTGATCCAGACCTATATAGTAAATGCGTTCCATCAAAGGAGGAAACTGTATGCCTAGATGTCTCTATATGAGTAGATATGTTGCATCCCATAGACAAAACATAGATACATCAGGCAAAATTGCTTAGTCTTTTTCCAGAGAGTTGTTTCTGGAAAACCAGTGTGGTGACTGGAATGCCTCCACTCACAGCTGGTCCCGCATGTCATGGCAGCTCTTAGGCCCAGAACTGACTGACTATTGTTGGTCTGAATGTGGGACATGTGGGACATGTGGCTCTTCCATGTGAAGAAGCCCTTGGCACTAGAACCCACAGCTTATAAAACTGACTTTGGGGAGAAGTAGACCATGGTGGACATCCTGGAGAACAGCTGGGTGGCTACTTCTAGGCCTCAGGGTTTCAGTTCCTGTCCATTAGAGGTAAGGTAGTGTGTGTTGGCATTTCCTCCCAGGACCTGACTGAAAGGCTGGTCAGTGCTCAGCTGAGCATGCTTGGCTTGATGGTTATGATGGTATTGCGCTTTGTAAGAGCTGCTTTCATTCTCCCCAGAGGGCCTTGAAGGTGGAGTGCTAGAACTCAAAGGAATGGGTCTCCAGGAGTGGTTGGGTTCTACTGCTGTGAAGATTCACCATGACCACAGTAACTCTTATAAAGAAAGCATTTAATTGAGGTGGCTCCCTTACAGGTTCAGAGGTTCACTCTATTATCATCATGATGGGGAGCATGATGGCACACAGGCAGATGTGGTGCTGGAGCTGTGAGTCCTACATCTTGCAGGCAACAGGAAGTCGACTGGCTGTCACACTGAGGGAAGCTTGAGCAAAAGAGACCTCAAAACCTGCTTCCACAGTGACACATTTTCTCCAACAAGGCCACACTTCCTAATAGTGCCACTCCCTTTGGGGACCATTTTCTTTCAAACCACCATAGGTGGTTTACATGTCACATAGTCTCGTCTGAAAGGAAGAGATTTAGGGTGTACCAGTAGAGGCTGCAGAACTTCAGTGCTGGGCAGGACTGGTTCGGGAAAGAGAGACTGTTTTCCGTGAGCAGCATAGGGATAAAATAAAGGTCTAGAGGCTTCTTGTCATGGAATATCTAATTGGAGACACAGAGATGTGAATAGGTTGTTGTAATGTATGGTTAAAACTGAGCTCTGCAAAGAATTTCCTGTGAGTGGAGAAGAGATGCATGAAGCTTGAGGAGAAGATATCACCCCTGGGGACATGCCTCTGGTTACCTTCCTCTGAGGTAGACTTCACCTCCTACCTTCACAGCCTCCCAGTAATGCTACCAAAACAGTAACACATTGTAGTAGTTTGAATGTAATTGGCCCCCATAATCTCATAGGGAGTGGCACTGTTGGCCTTGTTGCAATGGGTATGGCCTTGTTGGAAGAAATGTGTCACTGTGGGGCAGACTTTGAAGTTTTCTATGCTGAGGATACTGCCCAGTAGTATCTCAGTTGACTTCCTGTTACCTGCAAGATGTAGGATTCTCAGCTTCAACACTACATCTGCCTGCATGCCACCATGCTCCCGACCACGATGATAATGGACTGCACCTCTGAAACTGTAAGTGAGCCCCCCCAATTAAGTGTTTTCTTTAGAAGAGTGGCCATGGTCACTGGCTAGGCTTTGGGCCCCTTTTCTCCCTCTGCCCGTTCGTGGTAAACACCTGCATTTTCTGAGTGGGCGCTAAAGAACACGGTTGCGGTCAGATGCTCCCACACCTAACAGGCAGAAAGAGGAGGGACCCAGAAAGGAAAGCATTCCTAAAAATTATATTTACACTTTCCTGGACTGACAAAAACAATGCAAGAAGATTCAATGCTAAGAAGAAGAAAGAACATCTCATTTTATACAATTCCCAGCTCAACGGCTGGTTTTATTCCTTCCAGTTTCTAAAGTTGCTAGTGTTGAAGTGCAGAGACGTGAGCTTCCAGGGCTCACGGGTTCCTAGTGAAGAGTGATTTAACTGGCTAACAGTTAAACCCGACTCCTCATTTACTTACATGAATGGACATTTTTCTATATTCTTATAATTTCAAAAAGGTTTGAGAAATTGGCCCTTCTGAAGGGGACTCCCCTCTTCTTCCCTGTCTGATGGGTGGAGAGCAACCTTTCCTAGCAAAGCTGTATTTCTAAATCATTTAAAAGGAAACAAGTGGAAATTTAATTTTAAACCAAACACTTTTATTTTCTTTTGAAGTCAGTTCATTTTTCATGATTCTTTATTTCCCCCCAGAAGCATCCTTCACTTTAGTGTTTTAAGGAAGATGTGTCTACTGCCAAAGTCTTCATAACATGGAGGCCTACAGCACTTCTAAAGATTGGGCTCAGCTGATATATATTAAAGACGATAAATCATTTTCCAGCCTTCCATAGCATTTCCTTGTCTCTGGCTCCTTTCCTCCTTCTAACTCATGTACCTACCTGATTAGTGGCCAGTCTGCCCTGTCACACTTTAAATGCAGTGCCTTGGTTTCATTTGCCTGCCAGTAGTGATAGCCAATAAATTAATCACACAGCCTGCACATAAGCCTGTGCTGTGCGTACACAGCCTGCTGCCAGCACGAAGCTGCCCATCAACAGGCAGGCAGTTCCGAGCCTTCCTTTATCAAGGACCCTCAAGACACACATAGTTCCCAGCAATTGGAGGTGCCAAGGCTCATTTCTTCATAGGCCTGGGCTGGGAAATGAGAGGAGGCTAATTAATGCATTCATGGGATCCTACTGAATCAGCAAGCCCCTTAAAGGCACAACAGACACAAACAGGCAGCTGCAGCTCGTTGGGATTCAAAACAACAACAAAAGAGCCAGTTAAATATTTGAATAGCTGGAGTATGTGTCTATTCATTCCCATGGAAATCACTAAAATAGACTGTCCTTCCATCTCCAGAGGACTCAAAGTCGTTGAAAACTCACCGCCTTTGAAGAACAGGACATTTACATCTCCATAACAGGCCAGGCAAGCACTAGTGCTAATAAAGAGTGGTCCATAAAAGAACTCCAGAATATGGCACCCATTCCTCTGGCCTTGGGGGATACAGAAGTGCTTCTCTGAAAATAAGCCTTGCCTCTCTGTTAGTCTGACATTCTGCAGTTACAATTGGTTTTAACAATAATGAGGATTTATTGCTTCACATAAATATCTCATCAAGGAGTAAATACCAGGCTTTGGACTTGGATATGTCTTTTGGCACCTAGTCATCGGTTGCCTCAACATGGAGACAAGCTGGATGACTTGAGTCCATTTCCCGTGTTCTATCTTTGTGTGTCTATCCACAGAAGAGCACACCACTGGCATGAGTCTTCATACACACTGCCAAGGCTGTGCTTCTGCTGGGTCAGCTTTACTCATGGGCCCATTCTTGAACCCTTGTGGCGGAGATGGAATTGTGTTGATTTATTATTTGTGTCTGAGCTGTTGGTTCTACCTTGAATCATACTGGCTGTTTGTGAGCAGATGAAAGTCACTAGCTAGTGAGGAGGAAATAGATGTATAGTGATCACAGCAGCAGGACTGGGATGTAGCTTGGTAGGCAGAGTGCTTGCCTGGAATGTATGAAGCTCTGGGTTCAATTACCAGCATGGGATAAACTGTGCATTTGGCTCACACCTGTATTCCCACTGCTTGGGTGGTAGAGCCAGATGAAATTCAGGTCATTGTGGTTTGAATAGGAATGGCACCCACAAACTCATAGATTTGAATGCTTGGTCACCGGGGATTGGTACTATTAGGAGGTGTGACCTTGCTGGAGTAGGCGTGCTTTATTGGAGGAGGTATGTCACCGAGGGTGGTGGGTATTGAGGTTTCTGAAGATCAAGCCAGGCCCAGTATCTCTCTCTCTGTCTGCTGATCCAGATGTAGAACTCTCTGATCCTTCTCTGTCACTGTCTGCCTGCATGCCATCGTGCTTCCCACCATGGCAATAATAGTTGTAAGGCAGACCCAGTGAAATGTTTTCCTTTATAAGAGTTGTCGTGGTCATGGTGTCTTTTCATAGCAATAGAATCCCTAACTAAGACAGTTATCCTGGGCTACATGGTGAATCTGAAGTCAGCCTAGAATATGTGATGTCTGTCTCAAAAAGATAAAAAGAAATGGTTTGTTCAGGATGCCATAGCAAAATGGGGAAGCAGGGTGGATTAAACACCAGACATTAGTTCTCTTGTGATTCTTTCTGGAGGCTACAAGTATGTTAAAGCACTTGCCATGGCAATCCCTGTCCTGGTTTATAGATAGCCATCTTCTTGCTATGTCTGCATGTGGCCTGTTCTCCATGGCTCCTGGTGTGGTGGTTTGAAAGAGAAGCATCCCCCACAGGCTCAGATATATTAGCTCAGATATATGAACTCCTGGTCCACAGTGGGAGGTGCTGTTAGTGGAGAGTGTGGAACCTTCTAGGTGTCTGGCTGGAGGGAGTACGTCACCAGGGGTGGATTTGTGTGCTTATGGCAAATCACCCTCTTCCTGTGCAGTCCTTGCTTCATGCTTGCATTGAGGATGTGCGATCACAGCTCCCTTCTCAGGTGGCCGTGACTGCAGCTTTCTGTCATGCTTCCCTGCCAAGATGGACTTGTATCATTCTGGAAGCATGAGTTTGGTTGTGGAGCTTTAGTACAACAACTGGTACATGGTTGAGAAGCTCTGGTGTTTCTAAGGACCCCAAATCCTATTGAATTTGGGGTAGCTGTCATGATCCCTTATCTCTAAATATAGTCATGTTAGGGGTGATACTTTCAACATAATTTTGTGTGTGCAAAATTCAGTCTATAATAAGCAACAAAATTTAATCCCAGCAATTCTAGTTAATCTTGAATGAGATTTTAGGTCAAATTATTTTGGTTTTGTGGGTTTTTTTCTGAGAATAATGTGCTTAAGTAGTCTCTAACAGACACTATGAGGAATATTCAGCCATGTATTCATCATGCTGCATCCACTTAACTACATGAATTGGAGGACCAGGAAGATTCCTTGAGACATTTGGTTTTGGGTCTACTACTGACAATCACCAGGCAATAACCTTCTTAGAACACAGCTTTTGGTAGTAATTTAATGGAAAATTAGGATATCTTCAAGAAAGCCAAATACCTGAGATGAAATCAGTTCCTGGACATCCTAAACAGCCGTAGTGGGGTGCAGTTCAGTTACCCACTTTTTCTTTCCAAGTCACCTCTGAATTAAAGTCTGTCAAATTGCCCCCAAATAACAAAGATATACAGTTAATAGATTCTATTGCATTGCTTCAAAGAACAGTCCAGAAGAAGAGCTCAGGAAATATGGCTGACACAGTGGTGCCTTTCAGAGATAGGCATGGCCTTCTCAGAGAATGACATGAATGGTCCACAGTATTTGCTTTTCAGCATGAATTACGAGTTTTTAAAATAATGTTCTTATTTTTTGAGGAGGTCACACAATGTATTTTTATCCTATGTACCCCTCTCCCAATTCCTCCCAGATCCACCTCCCCCTCTCAATCTCTATCCATCCAAATTCCTGCAACCTCTTTCCCTCCCCATCACCCTTTCTTCTCTCTCCTCCCATCAAGTTCAGTTTGTGTTGGATGACCAATCTTGAGCATGAGGCCCGACTTGGAGTGTGGTCAGTGCACCAGGTGTCTCACCATTGAAGAAGATGGACTTTGCCTCGCACAGCAGCAATCAAACGCCAATAGCTCCTGAGCTAGGGCTGGGGCTTTGTGCTTGCCTCCCCTTCTCCATGCTGGGTTTCGGTCTGACTTAGCTTGTACAGGTCTTTGCACGTGAACATCACTCTGAGGTTGTATATGCATCTGCTCCACTGTGTCTGGAAAACTCTATTTCTTGAAGTCTCCTGTTCCCTGAACTTACAATCTTTTCTCTCCCTCTTCCAAATGGGTCCTGGAGCCTTGAGGATAGGGATGCGATATAGACATCCCAGGTAGTGCTGAACATTCCAAAGTCTCTCATTCTCTGCATGTTGACCAGTTCTAGGTCTCCAAAGAATCTTCTCTGATGCCAGTTGAGTGATGCATTGATCTATGGATATAGTAATATATCATTTATGGCAAAGTTAATTTAGCAGAATTATTATAATAGGTTTTCCCCTAGGGCCCATGAGCTTTCTAGCCTCAAGATTCTTAGTCTCATTGATAGTGTAAGACATGGATTCCATTTTGTGGAACCAGCCTTAAATCCAATCAAAAACTGATTGGTTACTGTAAAAATCCCTATATTTCTACAGGTGTTAATGAGTTTAAGATGATTTACTTGGAACTTGACTACTGAAGAAGCCATAACTCCTAAAACATAGAAGATCATTTCTTTTCCTGTCATACAATGCACATAGTCAGAGGGCTCTACTCACATGACTGTCTCTGGAGCCAGAAGCTCAGGATACTGCTGTCTGGACATGAGGCTTTGTGGGTCATCCTGGCAGGGGCAAGAAAAAGTGAAGCAGCCTGTTGTGTCTTAAACTTCTACCTGGGATCCACGTGCCATGTCTGCCCACTTTGCATAAGCAGATACAAAGAGCAGGGTGGGGAGGTGAGGTCCAGGTCTCTGCAGAGAAGAGAGGTGAGCAGTTGGGTATCTAGCCCAGCCATGGGCCTATGTGTGCTGAATTTGGCTTTTCACTAAATACTACAAGGTGCTGGCTGGAGTCCACCCATCGTTCCTATTTTTAATTACCTCTTTATGAAATGCCTAAATTTAACCAGGCCCTATATTTGATACTTGGAATGCACTAGGGAGACAAGATTAAAATATATGTATTTGCTTATAACATACAGTAGGGGGAATTTAAACAACTAGGTAGATAAATAAATCTTGGAGACCAACTATGACAGGGAAAGAGCAGGTGTCTCTGAAATACTGGAACCAGTAGACAACAATAAGGCAGTTTCTACTGTTGTTTGTCTCCTTTAAAACATTTCATTAGGGAGTTGAGACATTTATTGAGCATATACATGTGGAAAGTACCTGAGCTGATTATACCGTAATTGTTATGAAGCTCACGGGGAAAAAAATAAGGAGTGGAGCAGCATAGAGTCCTTATACTCTAATAGGAGAAATAGAATTGTATAAATACGGTGAACTATGTGGTATTTACCCCGAGAAACAGCCAAAATGTCCATTAATTAATTTTTTTATTTGAAGAACAAAGAAACATTCCACAAAGGGGTGATGTGGTTAGTCTGTTGTCATTACATTTGTATACTGTCTAGCACCTATCAGACAGTCAATGGGTAGGTTTTGAGCAAATTAATAATAAATAGGAAGAGTCATGGCATGTTTACTTGAAGAATGCAGACTGGTATCTGGGATGTTTTAGCAGAACTCACAGCTGACAAGCTGGGGTCAGATCGTGTGGCCAGGTCACACTTTGAAGTGTCTTTGACAGTTTTAGACTTTGTTCTCCTCTTGGGTGTCTAGGAATGTTTCATGAACACATCAGCTCACAAATCACTGAGGTAGCTCTACTGGGGGCAGGACAGTGACTGTAGTGTGTAGCATGAATCTTAGAGAGTCTTATTAATAAAATCAAACCTGAGGCCAGTTATTGGGGTGAATGCTGGAAGGTCAGAGAGATAGAACAAGCCACAGCTAACCTCACCTGGCCAACTTCTCAGCTGGTCCTGTTTCCTCAAACTGGAAGCTTCTGTGTCCTCATCCCAATGGCTCTCAGCTGAACTGCTGCTCGAAGCCTGAACGCTTAACCAGCCAAGTGCTTAACCAGGCCAAATGCTTCTAGTTTCTGGTCCTCACGCCTTATCAACCTTTCTGCTTTTTACCACCACTCCCTGGGACTAAAGGCTGCTTTCTGGGATTAAAGGCGCGAGTCACCATGCCTGGCTGTTTCCAATGCAGCCTTGAACTCACAGAGATCCAGAGGGATTTCTGTCTCTGGAATGCTAGGATTAAAGGCGTGTGCTAACATTGCCTAACCTCTATGTTTAATATTGTGGTTTTTCTGTTCTCTGACCCCAGATAAGTTTATTAAGATGCACAATATTTTGGGGAACACAATACCACCACAGTAGTGGCTACATACCAGAGGGAAGGTTCACAGACAGCCTAAGTGATTGTAGCGTGTCTGTAAAGAAATGGTGAATCTGATACAGTCCCAGGACATAGAGTCTGAATCCAGTTCCTGATGGCGATGGTGGCAGTAACAATGATGATGGCCATGACAATGAAGACATTGAAGACAATGGTGATAGTTTTTTATTCCATAGCAGAAGGAATGACCTGGTCAGACAAAGTCTGCTCTTTGGAGAGTGTTAGATAAACTAGGAGAGAAAGGGATTGGTATGCCTTTGCATAGGCAGCCTGAGATTTGTCTTTAACAGGTCCCAAATTATCTAGAATAAATTCCAACCTTGCTACACTCTAACCTAGGCCTGGACTTCTGAATCCTGTTATCACTGGTGTCTTAGAGTTTCAGTTCTTCATGTGTGAACTGTTCTGGCATCTCGGATCTTAGGTTCTAGACTGTGGGATATGTTCCAGGCATTGTGGATGTTGGGTTCTATACCACAGGAACATGTCCAGGCATTGTGGACCTCAGGTTCTATACCATGGAATATTTCTAGGCATTGTGGATCTCAGGTTCTATAACATGGGAATGTCTCTAGGCATTGTGGATCTAAGGTTCTATACCATGGGAATGTCTCTAGGCATTGTGGATCTCAGGTTCTATACCATGGAATATCTCTAGGCATTGTGGATCTCAGGTTCTATACCATGGGAATGTCTCTAGGCATTGTGGGTCTTAGGTTCTATACCATGGAATATCTCTAGGCATTGTGGATCTCAGGTTCTATACCATGGGAATGTCTCTAGGCATTGTGGATCTCAGGTTCTATACCATGGGAATATCTCTGGGCATTGTGGATCTAAGGTTCTATACCATGGAATATCTCTGGGCATTGTGGATCTTAGGTTCTATACCATGGAATATCTCTAGGCATTGTGGATCTCAGGTTCTATACCATGGGAATATCTCTGGGCATTGTGGATCTAAGGTTCTATACCATGGAATATCTCTGGGCATTGTGGATCTTAGGTTCTATACCATGGAATATCTCTAGGCATTGTGGATCTCAGGTTCTATATCATGGAATATCTCTAGGCATTGTGGATCTAAGGTTCTATACCATGGGAATGTCTCTAGGCATTGTGGATCTCAGGTTCTATAACATGGGAATGTCTCTAGGCATTGTGGATCTTAGGTTCTATACCATGGAATATCTCTAGGCATTGTGGATCTCAGGTTCTATACCATGGGAATGTCTCTAGGCATTGTGGATCTAAGGTTCTATACCATGGGAATGTCTCTGGGCATTGTGGATCTTAGGTTCTATACCATGGGAATGTCTCTGGGCATTGTGGATCTCAGGTTCTATACCATGGGAATGTCTCTGGGCATTGTGGATCTCAGGTTCTATACCATGGGAATGTCTCTGAGCATTGTGGATCTTAGGTTCTATACCATGGGAATGTCTCTGGGCATTGTGGATCTAAGGTTCTATACCATGGGAATGTCTCTGGGCATTGTGGATCTTAGGTTCTATACCATGGGAATGTCTCTGGGCATTGTGGATCTTAGGTTCTATACCATGGGAATGTCTCTAGGCATTGTGGATCTCAGGTTCTATACCATGGGAATGTCTAAGCATTGAGCATCTCATCGGAATGTCTCTAAGCACTGTGGTGATTTAGCTGCTTTTCTGGCCTCACACCATTGCATGTGCATAATACATACCCTCCACTTCACCCCAGCATGAGGACACCCCAAAATGTCTCTAGACATTTATAATTTTCCTCTGGAGGCAAAATCACCCCCATCTGAGATTTCCTGACCTAAAGAGTCAATTTTGATTTTTTTTTCAGAAAATCCATCACCCTTAAAGAACACCTTGGCCATTTAATGGGAAAGAGTAAAGCAAGAAATGAATTTCCTCTCATGGGTCTGGGTTTCTTATACTGACCATGTGTAGCCACCTCAAGTGACACAGCAGGATAGCTAGACTGTTCAACTGGCATTTTGTTTTAAACAATAGGTTTTCATTTTGTTCTATTTTTTTGTTGTTATTTTATTCAACACTTGGCTTTATTAGTGCAGGTAATTCTGTTTGTTCTGTTTCACGGTGAAGACTCAAAGAAAGGGTGTTCCGCAGTGAGATTAACCACCTTGGCTGTTGTGTCGGCCTCCTGTTTTCTGACCTTGGCTGGACTCAGCAGGAAAGATGTCTTGTAATGGCCGGATACCTCCCTGTGCACAGTTGTCTCCTGTAAAATCCCATCATGCACCACAGAAAGCTCCCTGGGTGGTGCCCTGCATTAGCTGCAGCAAATGATAATACAGAGGGACTAAAAACAAATTTCTATGTTATATGTACAGCCTCAATAATATAATCACAAATATCAAAATGACATAATGAAAAGGCAAGATGGTAAAGGCAGCAAGCAATACCACGAGGGTCACAGTGCAGGGCCTTACTTCCTCAGGCTCTCACTCTGTGACAGTGCACTACGGACCAGTCTGAGCAAGTCCTTCAGGTCTGATTCACTGTTTGGGTTCTCCATGGAAACCAAGTCTCAAGGGAATTTGTCATAAACCATTTGCCAGGCACTGTGGGCTTGTCATTTTCTTAGAGGGCCAGTAATGTCACTTCTAAAGCAAGTCCTTTGTGAAGCCTTTGCTCTAAATTACTAACCAGTGCTGCTTTGAAGAGAAGGGAATTGGAATGTGTGTGAAGCCAGCATTAAGATGGGGTCAGCAGGAAAATGTGTGTGTGCAGACAGATGTCACCCGCCTTCCCTCAGGGAGCTTGTGACAGCTGAAAAAATGTTTTCAGAGCACTCTGAGCTCTCATTGGGGTGGTACAGGAGAGAGGCCAAGCTTTGATTCCAGTCCCTCGTGTCTGTCATGTCTTATTATTAGGCAGAGGCTGACTGACCCTCCTTCAGGCCCACGCCTGGAGAATAAGGACCCAGAGCAGCGGGTCCCACCTTGCACTCACGGTGGAGGCCTATGGTTTTTGTTATGGAGCCCTCTAGAATTTGCAGTTGATTTGAAAAACCCGGCACTTTGTATAACTTAATTGTGAGCAAGAAGAGGTGAACCCTGCTGAATTTTCTTTGAAATAGTCCACACGTTCAAAATGAAAGAGAAAAATATCTGCCAACCATTTTTCTTCAAAATTAGTTGTTTGAAATACAGAATCGGGACACCTTGCTGTGCTTCAGACAAGACTAATTTCATCTATTCTCGCTTGAGGCTTCTGGACTTTAAATCTATGGGCTCTTAGGTTTTTATTTCAGCTTTCTGTTTGTTTGTTTTTTAAACATGGCAATAAATGCTGACCAAGTTCCCCTAATTAAAGTAGTATCTAATCTCTAATAAGTGCCTGTCATGTAGCAAGCATTAATAAGCATCATTTTAAAGATTGCTTCTGCAGAGCACAGGCTCTCCTCTTAAGATGAGAACAATGACCTGAAAGAATCTGAGGATCATTTTTCCAGAGAAAATCTAGGCCAGTTGACTGAATGCTTTTCTTTAAATTGCACATGAGCTCATATTTCCCAGATGCCAGGCTCAGGGAAACAATATAAGGCCAGGTGCCAGTGTTTTCAGTGTGTGTCCATAATTTTTATAAGAAAGGCTTACTCTAGATCATACTGGTCACTTCTTGTGGTGTCCAAAGAAAGCCAAACACCTTGGCATCTGGTCTAGTATCTGTATTCCACATCACTGTCTGGAGTCCTGGCTCCTGGGTATTTCTCACCTTTAAATGCTGAAACCCCTCAGTACATATAGGAGACCTGCTCAGGACCATGTGGATACCAAGGTCCTCAGAGCTCCTGTCTCTTTTACACAAAAGCACATGGTATTTGTACCTAACCTGAGCACAACCCTCTATATACTTTAATCATCTCTCTTGATTATTTATAATGTCTAATATAATGTAAATTCTGTATAAATATTATCATACTATAGTGTTTAAGTAATAATGACCAAAATATACTCAGAACAGATATGTATGTATATCTTCAGCTTATGGTTGGTGCAATTCTCAAGTGCAGGACCCACAGATTCAGATGACAAGCAGTACTGTGTTCAGTGGTGTCCCTTTATAGGTCCACAGTGAACCAGGTAGCTACTGTATTAGCAAAGCATAGTGGTTTTATGTTGCTTTGTAATTTATACATTGGCATTTTCCTTGCACTTTTATGTAGCAGAAATCTTAACGGGTCTTATTAATAAAATCAA
Source organism: Peromyscus eremicus (assembly GCF_949786415.1). Classification (NCBI taxonomy): domain Eukaryota; kingdom Metazoa; phylum Chordata; class Mammalia; order Rodentia; family Cricetidae; genus Peromyscus; species Peromyscus eremicus. The sequence continues at coordinate 4,884,070 of NC_081420.1, read as the reverse complement.
ACCCAGAGGCAGGTATTGGGGTGAATGCTGGAAGATCAGAGAAGCAGAACAAGCCACAGTCACCTCACCTTGCCAATTTCTCAGCTGATCCTGTTTCCTCAGACTGGAAGCCTCTGAGTCCTCATCCAAATGGGTCTCAGCTGAATTGCTGCTCAAAGCCTAAATGCTTAGCTAGCCAAATGCTTCTAGTTTCTGGTCCTCACGCCTTATATACCTTTCTGCTTTCTGCCATCACTCCCTGGGATTAAAGACGTGAGTCACCATGCCTGGCTGTTTCCAATGTGGCCTTGAACTCACAGAGATCCAGAGGGATTTCTGCCTCTGGAATGCTAGGATTAAAGGCATGTACTACCACTGCCTATCCTCTGTGTTTAATATTGTGGCTGTTCTCTTCTCTGACCCCAGATAAGTTTATTAGCGTGCACAATATTTTGGGGAACACAATACCACCACACTTTTATATTTGATACTGTTGTGTTTTAAAAATACTTTGTTGCTCTCATCAATCCTGAGAACACTGATTGTCTGTGCCAGCTCTGGAGATGGTGGTAAATCTCATAAGCGAGCTCCCTATAGCAAAGGTTCTTCGTGTCCCAGACATGTCCTCTCAGCTGCCACCATCCTTGTGCAAGAGTAACATCTTGTCTCCAAAGTGCTTAATGTTTTAGATTTTGTATTTTTTTCAATTTTAGAATATTCACACATGCATAATGAGACATCTTGGAGATGGAATCTAATTCTAAACACAGAATTTATTTATGTGTCATATACATTGTACACACATAGCCCGATGGTAATTATATTCATTATTTTTTTAGTGTACCTGCATTTTGGTTATTTTTTGGCCTGAACATGGTGTCTTCTATGCGGTTCTTCCCTTCTGAGAGGCCAGTGTTCAAAACATTTCTGATTTTGGAGCATTTCAAATGTCATGCTTTGGAGCAGGGTGGACTAACCTGTAGTAGCAAGCTCCTCTTGACTCTGCATAGAGACTTTCTCTTCACCGGAAGTTCCCAGCCAATAGTAAATGGCAGCTGGAGGGAAATGAACTAGTTTCTGTGTTTTGAAACCAGGTGACTCTGAGGTAGACACTGCATAATTATTCCAGTCTTCAAATGGGGATAAAACACAGAGAGTGAATACAGCAGGGCTCAGAGGGGCTCAGACCACAGTGAAGAGGCTGGGTATGATACTTGCCCTGACAGTTGGAGAATACAAATAACAAAAACGGGGTACAGAAAGCATGGAGCACCCCCATTGGTTCTTCCCTAGGAAACCGGGGAGGTAGGTAGGTGGGCAAATCACAGATCCTAGAGTGACGACCAGAAGCTTATAAAGCTCTAACAAGAAGCTGTTGAAGGGTCTCAATAACTGTTTTAAACTTGGAAATGATTATTCCCGAAGCACCATGGGAAAGAGACTACAGGAAGCTGGAGAAATGCAGGGAGGCTGAATCAGAAGGTCAGTGAAAGGATGGGAGGGAGGGAGGGAGGGAGGGGGAGAGAGAGAGAGAGAGGAGGAAGAGGAGGAGGAGGAGGAGGAGGAGGAGGAGGAGGAGGAGGAACAACAGGAACAGTTCTCAACACTAAGCACAGCTGTTGATAGAGACTGGGTTTAAGTCAAATATAAACACAGAAGACCTGTCTAATCATCTCTTTGTCTTACTAGTACTTTTCTGTAGTTAGTGGCTCTTTGCATGTTGGAGTAAGAAGTCACTTGAAACATGATGAAACCTTTATCTCCAAAATAGTGCGGATATGAACAGACACCAAATTTTGAATTTGAGGTTTTGGCACTTTGTGGTGATATTTTATTTGTGCTGAAATGTGGTGATATTTTATTTGTATGTTAATAAATAAAGTTGGCCTGGATATCAGAGGAAATAGCAAGCCATTTTAAGTAAACACAAAAGTCAGGCAGTGGTAGCACACGCCCTTAATTTGATCACTTGGCAGGCAGGGTCTCTGTGTGTTCAAGGCCATACTAGGGAACAGAGCCAAGCATGATGACACATGCCTTTAATCCCAGTACCAACCACAGAGACCTGGAGGTCTGTACAGACAGACAGTGACAAGGAAGTGAGGTAGCTGGGCTAAGAGCCAATGAGAGGGCAGAACAGCAAGGCAATAAAGGCGGAGGTTGACAGGAAGTAGCTCACTTTGGAAGCTTCGGCATGGAGAGGTAAGGTTAGTTGGTGGCTCTCACTATTTCCCTGATCTCTAAGGCTTTCACGCCTGTATTTGGCTCCGTGTTTTTTATTTAATAAGACCTCTTAGAAATTTGTCTACAGCTTTTGGGGAACTGTCAAGAAGGCTTGGAGTCGATAAAAGCTCTACTGATACATATGCATGTCTTTATCTATGTGCATCAGTCAGGGTCAGCACCTACTGTTGTCAATATGCTCAGAGTTGAAAATAGATCAAACATGTTGATTCTTGCACACGGATAAGTTGGAGCTGAGTGTGATTGCCCCCTGGAAAGCTCTGAGCTGTTTTCTCTTCTGTCCACACTCACATGTAGTTCTTCCTTGGAACACCCCAATGTGATCTTCAAGTCATAAATACTTGTTTGCCTGTGTACTATCTTCCTCCTGGGCGAGTTGAAGGGCAAGTGTGGCAAGTGTGATGACTTTGGACAGCCCGGCCTTCCACTGGCTGGAATTTGATTACGCAGCTGCAGCCACTGCAGGCAGCTAAGATAGTCTTAAGGGACAAGAATCAAAGGAAAATGTCAATTTCAAGGATTTAAACCATAACACTTTTTCTTTGTCATAGAAAAACTTCAAAAAATTTATTTTATGCATATGGGTGTTTTGCGTGCATGTATGTGCACTATGTGCATGTAGTACCCATGGAGACCAGAAGAGGGCATCAAAGCCCCTGACACTGGAGTCATAGATATCTGTGAGCTACCATATGGGTACTGGGAACTAAAACTAGGTCCTCTGAAAGATCAGCCAGTGCTCTTAACTGCTGAGCCATTTCTTCAACCCTGGGAACTGTTTGATGATATTTTTTCTTAGAGATAGTGAGAATAAATGAAATTGGAAGTTTAGAGGAAGAAATGGCTCAAGTGAAGGTTGGTGGGGAGGAAGTACTCTTTATGCGGTGATGTTCAGAATCAGTTCATCTCCACACAAGTCCTCCTCCTAGTCTCGGATGGGACTTCCATTTACAATGTTTTTGTTCACAAGTACGAGATAAGGAGGAACTGAAGTGGGAACTTGGCCCTGAACTACACTCTTCTGAGACCAGAGGAACTGGAATTGATTTGAAGCCAGCTGTTTAGTTAGTGGATTGCAAGTCAGCCAGAAAGGAAACGATCAGCAGTGTGACCCTTTGCCTCTCTTCCAGCCAGTGGCCAGCATTCCAGGGTTTGGAGTAGTTAGTTCATGCTCTGTGAGATGCCTTCACTGTTCTCAGCTCTCTCCCTGTGAGCAGGCACAGCCTCAGGAAGCGGATGTGAGGAACATGTCTTCTGCCTAGTAGTACCTTCATCTGCTCCCCAAAAGTAGTGGACATGTTATTCTTGGGGATGGAGGATGGAGAGAGAACAACAGAAAATTTGATAACAGTAAATTTTAATTTCTGCAGAGTTCTAAGGACTGGAAACTAGTGATTTTTTCTCTTCACATACAAATGTACAAATGGGATTTTTTTTGAAATGTAAAAGGCAATCAGGAAACTAGGGTGTCTTGAGGTCAGAACTTTTGGAATGCTGATGCTAAGGGCTTGTGTGGCCGGGATCTACAGGGACAGTCAAGTTTCTTCCATTTGCCCATTTCTGGCTCCTTTCTCCAGCTTTCACTTGGGTTATGAATACTCCCTTTCAACTTACTAAATCCTAACTATTTCCTTGGAGAGATGTTTGAAAAACTAATCTTTCTTGCTGTTTATTTTATTTCATTTTAGTTCTGTCTCAGAGTTGCTGAGGTATCGGTGTATTATTCCCCCTGCCCCCCACACACTTTGGTTAGCTTTTTTTCAAAATCGTTAGGGTTTAACTGGTTAATTTCCTAATAGAATCCAAATGGGGCAGATTCTTAATGCTGACTGTACCTATACTTTTAAGGGAGCCCTTCATTTTACTGTGAACAAAATGTCTCTTATTAAACAGAAAATAAAAGGAGGCTGGGCAGACCCCAATCCCCATGGGTGGACCACCACAATAAAAGGAGAGTATTGTTTCTGTTTTAAGACTGGTGCTTCAATCCATCAAAAGGAGCAGTTGAATGGCCAGAGCTTCTGGGAGAATGGCAGCCACTTCATCTCTCTGAAGCTCTTGTATTTCCAAAGCTTGTATTGTCCCCATTGTGGCTGTGCCCCTCCTATAGGGAGCCTAGACATCAGCAAGTCAGGAATAAGCTCACCCAAATTTAGCCTCAGTTGGGTACTCTTGTTTGTGTTTGTGAATAAAAACAAACAGGGAATGAGCTGCATCCAGACCTCACTTCCCTTCTCTGGTTCCCTAAGGGCCCTGAGCTTTGACTGTCCTGAGCCCCAGACCTGCCAACCCAATGCTTCCCAGGTTTAGTCAGCTTTCTGTCTCCATAACAAAGCCCCTGAGCGATCAGTTTAGGACAGGTTGACTGACTCATAGCTGTAACGGATCCCATCCATCTTCTGTGGCCCATGGGAGGACATTGCACAGCACATCCCTTCAAGAGTGCATGGCTGAACAAAACTGCTCACCCCTTGGTAGGAAGTAAAAAGCCTGAGGTGCCACAGTCCTCTAAAGGACACACTCACAAACGACCTAAAGTTCTAGCATTAGGCTCCACCTCTTAATGGTCCCACCATCTCTCAGTAGCTGTACTCCAGGGACCCTATGGACCCATAGGCCTTTGGGACATTAAAATCTAAATTAAAGCAGTCTCTCTCCTTTCCTCCCAAATACCTCAGTAGGGATTTTTACCCTAAATGTGTAGCTGGAAGTTTCTCCGGTGTCCTGACCAGTCCTGCAGCCACTCAGACCCAAGTAAACACACAGAGGCTTATATTATTTACAAACTGTATGGCCTATGGGTCAGGTTTCTTGTTAGCTAGCTATTATAACTTAACTTAACCCATAACTATTAATCTATGTATTGCCACATGTCCCGTGGCTTTACCTGCATCCCATTACATGTTGCTCCTTGTACAGTAGTTTGGCGTCTCTCCTGACTCTCCTTTCTCCTCTCACTATCTCTCCTGAATTTTCCCACCTGACCCCATCCTGCCCTGCCACAGGCCAATGCAGCTTTATTTATTAGCTAATGAGAGCAACACATATTCACAGCATATAGAAAGACATCCCACAGCATAAATGTCTTATCTGGGATTTGTGTCTTAGAAGCTTTAATTTAGAGCTGTGAAGTTGTTTCTGTCCCAAGTTCCTTCAGGACTCTATGGACAGTGCCATCATATACCTCACTGTCTTCAGCTGAAAGCATCGTGACTCCCTCCTTGACTTGTAGTCAGTCACTGGTTCTCTAACTCTGCGCATCTCCTCTTCACTGTCCCACTTCCCCACACCCAGGTCAGGCTATAGTTTTCCCCAGACTTCATTTCTCTTTAAACCTCTTGGCCAGTTTCTTGTTCTTTGTCTTTCTCTCTCATAATTCTGACTCCATCCTGCAGCCAAAATGATCTGTCTAAGATGAACTGATCCAGTATCTTTCTGGCCCAAGATTGCTGACACTTCTGTATTGTTTCATGTCTAACATCCAAATGTGTTGGCAGTGCAGTGCACCATGGAGCACTGATGGCAGGCTCACAGTCACCTGGCTGGTGAGAGCTGTGTCTGCTCCTGCCACCGAATGTCTCCAGTGAGTCAGGAACCTGGAGAAAGGATTCAAAGCTCAAAATCTGAAGTGTGGCATCTACCAAAAGCAAATTGCAAACACCCAACTTTCTGTATCCCCACTCTGTGTTTGGCTAATTCTAATCTGTGTTATAGAATGCAGAAATATGTCGCCTGTAACCTCATCTTTCCTCTAGGATGGAGTGGCTTCTCCTCCTCTGAGTCCACCTATCCCCAACACTGAAGTACTTCTAGGGTGGCTCTCTTTCCACCAAAAGCCCCTTCAGGCAAACATTGAAGCTATTACTCTTTGAAGTCTCTGCCCTGCCAGTTGGATAAATAACTACTCCATAGACAACTCAATTAATTACAGTGTCCCAAAATTTGGTAAATTTTGGCAACTCTGAATATGGGAAAGGCAATTTAAAAAGACTGAAGAAAACCCAGTTCTCAGAACATATCCCCATCTGTTGTTACAGTGTGGGGTAACTGAGTGTATCAGCGTCTTTGATCTGACTCCTTGCCAGCATCTTCAGGTGATTTGTAATCTAGGAAAGATATTGCTGAAGATCAAGTGGGTATTGTAGGGGCTGAACAAGAGGCATGCCTATACTTTTCTTATCTAGAATGTTCTTTGATGCACCCTTGCAATGCAGCACCCTGCAAGAAGCAGCATGGTAATGATTTCAGGGGTGCAGACAGATTGCCAAATCTCTGCTCAGTAATGTGGAGCTGCATGAATGGCAGAGAGGAAATAGGAAGTGGCTCACCCCTCAGCTGCATGAATGGCAGAGAGGAAGTAGGAAGTGGCTCACCCCTCAGCTGCATGAATGGCAGAGAGGAAGTAGGAAGTGGCTCACCCCTCAGCTGCATGAATGGCAGAGAGGAAGTAGGAAGTGGCTTGCCTTTCACTTGCACATTGGGCTAGAGCTCAGCTATAGACTCCTCAACTGTAGACTCCTCACTCATGTGTTGTTGGTAAAAGTGAGACTCGATATAGCTCAAAGCCATTCTGACTAAGCTTGTCCTCAGTAACAATTCTATTTATAACAGGATTTACCCAACTACAGTGATGCTTGAAAAGGGGGTGAGCACCTCCGATGTGAAAGATGTTCAATGCCGCTGTGTTTATTGTAAGTTAATGGGTAGAAATAATCCCGAATTGTACAGTCAGTGAGAGGTGAATGTTGACCATTAGTGGGGCTCTGTAAAAAAGAAAAGTAAGCCAGGCGGTGGTGGCGCACGCCTTTAATCCCAGCATTTGGGAGGCAGAGGCAGGCAGATCTCTGAGTTCGAGGCCAGCCTGGACTACAGAGTGAGTTCCAGGAAAGGCTCCAAAGCTACCCAGAGAAACCCTGTCTCAAAAAAAAAAAAAAAAAAGTAACTGAATTTTACTCAAATGGAAAAGAAAACAGTCTTGAAAAATGCAATCTATGATTTCACTTTTAAAAAGGTAAGTCAAACAAATATTGAGGGGCAGAGGAGATAGTTTGGTGGTAGAGGCCTGGGTTTGATCCTCAGCACCGTCCAAGAAACAAATGCATAGACAACCTCAAAAATGACCGGGAGGAAAATGAACCTTCTGAGTAGGGTTGGTTATGGCAAGTCCACGAGCACGACACGGTTGGGCCAGACTCTCTAATGAGTGAAACTCGGTGCCTGTGCAAAGGATCTTTATCTGGCTTTGCATTGTGGCTAAGCTTTCATTCTGGTTTCTTAAATCTGGACGGAAGTATTCAGATGAACTGCAACTATTTGTGAAAGTCACTGTGACTTTCAACCATTGTGAGCTTCAACCATTGTGAAAGTCAGCACTTGCTTAAGGCCCCAGGGTTTATTTTCCTGCGCCTCAACAACTAACTAGCTAGCTGGATAATTAACTAGTGAAATAAGTAAATATCAGCTTAGGCTGCAAGCCTGGCATGCAGGATTCCAGGAAGACATGGCTGAGCCTAAGCCTGGAACAATCCGGGCAGCAGTTCTGTGAAGTCTCATTGAGAGAAGATTTTACCTGCACTGTTTTGCTTCACTTAGTTCTTGAACCGGGTTTTGACCCTAACTGACTCTGAAGATCACTACAGAGCCCCAGAGCAAAGAAACATATGACTTAGGTTACCTCTGCTCCTTTAGTGGCCTACAACTATAGATTTTTCTGTGGTACAGAAAATACTTTCAAACCCAGAGGTTTCCTAAGGTAACAGTTGAGTCCAAGGAATAGATATTTATTGTGCCTTTAGTTGCTGGAGACCCTCTAAACAACAGGGTCCCACATATATGTGTCCAGTAGAGTCTGGTGCTGTAAGGGCTGCCTGTTGCCCATCACACAGCGACTCAGCGGCAGACATGCTGCCCATCACACAGCGACTCAGTGGCAGACATGCATGTAGCATTCCAGTATCCTCAACTGCCCCCCGGAGTCAGCTCCCCCTACCTAGGAATTTTGTGTTTCTTTCTATTGCCTCTCTCAGCTTCAGATAAGATCTGTTTTCTCTCATTATTTTCCCACATTGCTGCAAAGCTGTGGCACATTTGTCAAGCGCGTTGTGTGTCCTCACCCCCCACGGCTGTCCTGCTGGATGATTCAATGTGAGGGAATGATTTCACCACTTAAGGGGAAGGAAGAAAGTGAGGGAAAAGAGCTGTTAACCCCAGGCTTGGGCCATTTACTTGGAAGACAGGTTGCTGTCTCTTTCTGATTTGAACTTCCATGTTCTCAGGATGAAATACAAGTGTTCACACAGCAATCTGGAGCCCAGCTTCCAGGGCTGAGGGAAAGTCTTGGTCTCAGTGGTTTTTATTTTTTAAACTTTTTTTGGGGGTGGGGGTGTGTTATTGAGTGGGTGGGGGTGTATTATTGAGTCATATGACTAAGGTTTCTCCAGTTTCCATTTCTCTTTCGAAGTTTATTTTATGTTTTGTTGTGGTTTTCAAATGTTTCATGGTTTGGAGTTGGGGAAGTCAAGACAAGGTGTGGGTAAGGGGTAAGTAGTCACTCCTCCTCTGGCTTTACTGGGATTTTGTAGCTTGGCTCCACAGAACCTGCCCAGGTTCTCTCTCTATTCACTGGTCTCAGGTTCTCTCTCTATTCATTGGTCTTTGACTTATTTTCTGTCTTCCCAGTTTTAGATTTGTTGAAGCAAAGACCCACTTATTGTGTTCTAGAAGAGGCATTACTTTTGCAAACTCTGTGCAGTAAGTAGGTTTGCACGATGAAGCTGACTTGTTTTGAATGCAGCGGGCATGCCAGCTGCTGTCTCTGCTCTAGGCAGAGGTGGCTTTTGAAGGTTAAAGACACAGACTAGAACCACACCAGGGCCACAATGCGGTGCACAGTTGGCTGAATGGGCAAGCTTGGGCAAGTGTGGCTCTTAACTTGGTTCTGTTGGCTATGATGCAACAGAATTCCAAACTGGTAAATTAGCTGTTCATTTATGGTGATTTTTTTTCTCAAAAACAGACTTCCACATCCAGACACTGTGATTTGTGCTTGATTACATTCTGTTCCTTGCATTCAGACTGAATGCGGACAATAGAAATGCAGAGCCCGTAGCACGTGCAGTGAATGCAGATGGTAGGGCTCATCATCAGGACCCAAATCAGGTGTGATCTCTCAGGACCTCCATTCTGCTTGGTGTGGGCACAAAGACAAAGAAGAGGAATTACATGGAAGGCACGAAAAGACGGTTTTCTATTATGCCTGTGGATTTCCAAGATCTGAGCATCATGAGTAGACTCTTGGTTGCTGTTCCTTTTTGCAGCAAGGTTGGCTGTAGGTAAAATTCCTAAGTAGTGGGTACAGACGTGTTTAAGAAAGCCACCCATTTCTGAGCTGTCTGTCCTGCGTTTGCCCAGCCATATAAGGAAGGCTGTTTCTTTCCTTCCTTCCTTTCTTTCTTTCTTTCTTTCTTTCTTTCTTTCTTTCTTTCTTTCTTTCTTTCTTTCTTTCTTCCTATTTACTTACTTACTTACTTACTTACTTACTTACTTACTTACTTACTTACTTACTTATTTAAGACAAGGTTTCTCTGTGTAACAGTCCTGGCTGTTCTGGAACTCACTTTGTAGACCAGACCAGGCTAGCCTTGAACTCACAAAAATCTGCCTGCCTTTGCCTTCCAAGTGTTGGGATTAAAGTTGTGTACCACCACTGCCTGGTTGAAGCTTGTTTCCTTTATCTTTTTAACCCTGACATGGGACCTTATCCAGTTAAATGTTCTCTAGCAGTGTCTGTCCAGTGATCCAAAAATGACCAGGGGACCAAGCTCAGGTTGAGACAGACTGTGCAGAAAAATCCTGGGAGGGGAAAAGTCTCCAACCTTCACTCCTTCACTAGCCTCAAAGATTCTAATGCAAAACCTCTTACCAAATGGAGGAAAAGTTAGACAGAGCACCAAGCTCCAGTATCATGGGGCACTAGGAAGCTCCCAAAGGGCACATTTCAGAAATAGCCCTTCCTTTCCAGAGACATCAGAGAGTTTTTAGTTCCAGGGTAGTCCATGGTGTTCTTCATGTTTCAGGGATGTGTGTGCCAAGAGAGGAAGGTGAGCCATTCTCCCTCTTGCAGTACTGGAGGATGGTGTCTTCCTTCCCCTAAGAAGCTAATCACTGTACCCACCTCAATACATTCTAGACACCTTTAACCACAGAGGTGTGCTTGCCCTTAGAGATGCTCAAAAGTGTGTTGTACCCTCCTAAGTGGCAGCATAGACTATTCTTGAGAATGTCCCAACTATAGCCCAGTAGAGACTTTTGTTATATTCATCACGTGAGGTGATACTAACAGCTAGGAGAGAGGACCACTGTGAAGAGAGTTCCTGACTTAGAGCTTCCAAGAGGGAACATGTCATGCCATGGTGTGTGGCTGCACAGAGACTCTCTAGTCAGTCAGGAGGGAGAGAAAACGGGGAAATGAAGCCAAGAGCTTTTCTTATTGTTTTTGTGAGGAGGAACCAGGGAGGCAGATGTAGGACTGTCTGACTGCATAAATCAGCAGGCTCTGGCTTCCATGCTCTCCTGAGTTCTGTGGTATCTGGCCTTAAGGTGAAGGATCAGGTGGATGGCGGCCTGGAGTGAGAAGAGCACACAGGCAGGTGATGGAGGTGTTGGCTGTGTTGGTCTGTATGGGGAAGATGCACTGGCGGACAAGGTATTCATTGTGTCTAGAGACTAGGCAGCAGGTCCTAGGGGCCAAATACCAGCCTGTAGGAAACGGGAAAGCATGGTCAATACATCCAGTTGCTTACAAGTAGCAATCCCTCCCTCCCTCCCTCCGCATTGTTGGTATTGAGAAGGAAGCTCATTTCCCAGATGGCCATTTTAATCATTGGAAAATACGCTCGGTTAGACTTAGAAACATCTAAAAAGTCAAATATATAGGGTATGTTATTGTGTAGCTCTGATGAGAGAAAGCTATATCTCTCTGTACTTCTTTTTATTTTCTATTGAAATAAAAGTGAGTTAAAGTGTTTCCATGTATACTTCCTGTTTATCAGCTTGTTATTGGAACTAACTACCCCAGACAAAGCAGTGGTGTACATTCCTAGCAATTCAAACCTTGAATTAATATTAAATACAGTTTCAAGTTCTCATATGAGTTTCTTATAACACACCGTGGTGTGCCTCTGACTTCTGTCTCCTTTTTTTTACATGTCTGCTCAACTGCGTGCACAGACACACAAAGACACAAATCATGAAATGTGCAGACAGGCTGCTGTCAAATTATATAGACATTCATTGTCCCCACCGGGAGCCTTTCCCCCCTCCCAACTTTCTGTGCTCTACGTTCCATTATATTAAAATGTTCATAGAAAAATGGTCTTAATTCCCACAACCTTGCCAGCCATATCAATCTTCCTGGCTTTGGAACATCACTAATGAAGGGAACAGCAGTTGAATTAATATTCCTCTGATGAATTGTAGAGGTTTGTGATGCTCCATTTGTCAACGGTGACTCTCTGCAAAGTGAAAAGGCTTTTGAAAAATTGTCTTACTTTCTACCAGTGCCAGGATGGAATTCAGGCCCTTCTGTGTGCGTGGTCACCATGTCCTCAGCCCTTATCCCTTTTCACTAAGTTATATGAGGGACTGACTGATCCTTAGCTAGTGGATTAGGGAACAAGGAGTGTGCTTTGGTGGCCATAGAAGAGGAGAGAGTGAGTTCTTTGGTCAGACCCAAATTAGAGGATACTGTGTACAAGAGCTCCGGTGTGCAGCTGGCAGGTGAGTTAAAGCTGGAGTCCTGGAAAAATCTCCAGTTTCTTCTACTCAAAGCACAGCAGTCTTGTGATTCTCACAGCCTAACTGGGGCCAGAGGACAACGAGAGACAAAACCAAATGAAGCCAATGTATTTCCTTTTTTTGGTTTTTCGAGACAGGGTTTCTGTGTGTTGTTTTGGTGCCTGTTCTGGATCTCACTCTGTAGCCCAGGCTGGCCTTGAACTCACAGAGATCCGCCTGGCTCTGCCTCCCGAGTGCTGGGATTAAAGGCATGTACCACCCTGGCCCAGCACCAACATGTTTCTAACTGCTGTTGTGGTTCCAGAAGGAATTTTATGAGAACACATGGAATATTTGAAGATGACAACTTCTTCATGTGTAGGGGTCAAGGTGGAGCCTGGGATCTTTGAGAAATATGCAGCCTTGACTGCACCTCCCTTGAGGGTCCTGAGGGAGCAAGCTTTGGTAGCTGGTAGCCTTATGGAAGGAAACAGCTGCTCCAGGGACCTAGCAAGGGAGCCAGTGGCAGGAAAGCTTTACTGACAAGGTCTAGAAACCCAGGCATAGCACATCTCCATTTCTATCACTGGCTAGAAGGTGAGTGATATAGGCTGTCAGAAAGATCACAAAACAGAGATGGCTGGGGCTATTAGTAAGAACTTGTCCTTACAGCTATTCTTGGCAGGATTTCCACTGTTGGCGAACCCAGATGAGCAAGACACAAGATGAGCACAACCAGTGGGCTTGCCTTGGCTTTGAGTGTTGTGTGGTTTTTAAGTTGGCTGTGCAAGGACATGTTTGCAGAATCCAGCCAGAGTATATTATTAAACCCAACTTAAATGCACTCCCATTGAGAGACTGCTTTTCAAAATACTGGTAATAGCAGTAGGATTCCCCCCTACACATTTTGTTTAAGACACAACCAGCTGGGGAATGTCCGACTGTTATCACTACAAACTACAATAATCCCCATAGGGGAAAATGGATCTTGGAGTTTGGTGGGTGGATTATCGCTATATTGAATAGGGATTCAAGCTGTATCAGAATCCGACAAAACAATCTTTGTTTTTGTAATTGCTTTACATGGAAGTAATTAAGGATGAGGAGAATGCACAGAGGTCCTGAAGCATGTTGGGGGGGGGGGGTTGAGGTAGGGGTGGGGTTGAAAACACTCCCTCGGACGGAAGTGTAACACAGGCATCCCTCTTTAGCAAGCCTTTGCCTTGCCTGGGCGTCTGACTCTGCCCTTTCACTCTGCCCTTCTTTGCTTGGTCCTTGTTCTTCCTCTTCCACCTTCTCCAGGGACAGTGTGCTCATTCCATACACTTCACAGGCCTGTGTGATCCATGTCTAAAAGATGGATTTCCACATGTGAAGCGCCTAGCCATGTGATGTTCAATGTTCTGGAGTCTTCTCACACATTTTTATCTTTGGTTGCCAATTCTGGTTGACTTGAGTAGTCAGTAGATATATTGATTGGACAAAATGTAGTGGAGTGAATACAGAGGCATATATTTTGAGGTTTTGGGTTAAAAAATTAAATCTTAAAAATAATTTAACTATTGCTCTAATATAAAGGGATCCCAATAATGTCATATTGTCCATTAATGTATATGAATCACATTTAAGTTTGTAATGCATTTTCATTTCCCTAATCTCACTCCAGTCCATAAAATAACAACTGGGCATTCTCTAAACAACCCCAATGGTAAGCAGATATAGAGCCACAAAGAAGTGACTAAAAGTATGAAGATAAGAAACTCAGATCTCCAAATGCCCAACACCACTTTTAAGTCACCAGATAAACAGGTGTCCTGGATCTGTGCCTGGAGTTCAATGACTCTCAAGGTGTGCATAGAACCCCAGGTCCTGACAGGGTGCTCTCAAGGTGTGCACAGAACCCCAGGTCCTGACAGGGTGCTCTCAAGGTGTGCACAGAACCCCAGGTCCTGACAGGATGCTCTCAAGGTGTGCACAGAACCCCAGGTCCTGACAGGATGCTCTCAAGGTGTGCACAGAACCCCAGGTCCTGACAGAGTGCTCTCAAGGTGTGCATAGAACCCCAGGTCCTGGGAGCTGCACATGCAGCTACAGAAAATGGAAATGAAATTAGAACCCTCATATGTTGGTGGCAATTGACTAACAGAGCATTGTGCAGCCACTTTGTAAATGAATTTTTAAATCAGTTTAGATGTTCACAATGTTAAGCACAGGCCTTCCCTAGGAGTTACCAATCTCACACAAGAGCAAAGGAGGCATGTGTCCCCACAAAAGTGTGTGCACATGTGTTCACAGCTGAATTATCTTGTTAGTCAGAGCCCCAAACTCTTCGATGGGCAGAGGGACAGATAAAAGCACATGCCGTGTCCATACAATTTAGGATCACTCAACAATGAAAAGCAAGTATCAATGCTCATGGCACTGAGAGTTCACTTAAAAACATGATGCCAAGTACAAGTCATGAATTACATTGGCTGCACTTACAGGGAATGCCAAGGTTTGTTAAATCAGAGTGGAAAAGGAAATTTGTGCATGTCTGAGACTGGGAATGGGGGAAATGGGAGATAAATACTAACTGGGGTAAGAGAAATGTCTTAAAAGTAGGGTGTAGTGATGATGGCAACACTCTGAGCATACCAAAACCCACTGCAGTCATGCATTTGGAGTGTGTATGAATTAAAGTTCAACTGAAGCAGTTAAACTACAGAATGCCTATGCTTCTTCTCACTCCAGGCCCGGCTTCTGTCATCAGCAACGACGATGACTCGGCCAGCCCCCTCCACCACATCTCCAATGGGAGTAATACTCCATCCTCTTCAGAGGGCGGTCCTGATGCTGTCATTATTGGAATGACCAAGATTCCTGTTATTGAAAACCCCCAGTACTTTGGCATCACCAACAGCCAGCTCAAGCCAGACACATGTAAGTACAGCTGTTTATACTTATTGACCCATTTGCTGCGTAGCTGCTTAGATGATTCTGTTTATCAGGGCCTCTGACAAGGCTGGCTGGGGCTGAGGGCAGTGGAATATTTGAGGATTCTTGCACTCTTTGGCCTACAGACTAGATTCTTTCATTGGTTACTTAGGGAATTCTCAGGGTTTGCCTCCTGCTAGGCTGGGAACTGTGGGCAGATATGGACTTCTCTTGGAATCCATTTTCCACAATCATTTGTCAACATGAAGTTATAATCAAGCATGCTTATCTGGAGAAGGATGGAGACAAAAAGCAGAAGTGTCATTAGAATGCATACACATAATTTATAGTTGACAGGCAATTGATGTAACTTAAATCTGGCTTATTGAAAGCAATTAAAGCATGCATTCTAGGCAGTCAGTAAGGCTCTGCGTTTCATACAGGTGGTATTGATTTTGGGGTAGTTCTGTATTCTTTTCTCATCCTGATTTCTAGCATAAGGCCTTGTGAAGTCACAACTGTTACACCAAAAAGTATATGAGAAGGAGGAAGTCTTTTACTTTTAATGATTACACTAGCTCATCAGCCTCTACTGGCAAGCTTGGGCCTCTTTTCCTATCTTCTGAGCCACTGACCAGATAGATATAAAGTGTGGAAAGACCTTAAGAGCAGCAGTATAATGAACACACAAGCTTTCTCCATTTGAATACAGGCCTACTCTCATGTATGAATAAGAGGCCTTGAGGGCTAGGACATCAGGCATCCCTGATTCCAGGGGCTCCCTGGCATTGTTGAGGCGGCTGTCCTTTGTCTAGCTATATCTCTATATCCCACCTAAAGTGCTGCTCTACTGCACTGTTACAGAGGTTAAGGAAGACAATTATAAAGTTAGGTTTGGAGACTGATATTTTGCTGAAAACTCATTGGGGGAGGGCTGAGCAATGAGATCGTTCTGTATATAAAAAAAGAATTGTCATTTCTTTCTATTCATTTACATTTATTCCAAGGAATGTTTAAGGTTGGAGTTGGAGCTAAATGTTAGGGTTAACATTACCATAAGTTTGTGATGTGTGAGACAGTGCCTCCCCAAGATGTTAGTTGAATTTGTTTTCTGACAAGTACAAAAAGATGCTTAAAGATTAGTGACGTCCTTGAACATTAAGTATTGTTCAAAGTCATGGTGTTATTGATTCTAATAACTATGGTATGGCTGAGATAAGAGGAGATATTGTTTAGAATTAGGTATGCTTTGTGGAGGTTGACATCACCAGGACCCTTGAGATGTCTATCTGCATGGCAGTCAAATATGAAGAAAAAGCAAGATGCTGTGGTAAGAGAATCTGGGGTCTTTCCCATCGTTCTGCCTAGGAATATCTGATCTGATCTGGACACTACTGTCTCCATCAGGGCTAGACTGTGTGGTGTAATTCTATTCGCCCCAGGCTGAAGAGCTGAGATTCACTAAAATTAACATAAAGTTTGCTTTCCTTTTCAATGGCGGAGAAGTAAGGCTGAATCATCAAGCAGAGACCATTGGTCCAGTATGTCCAATAAGAATGAATGAACAAAGGCAATAATAGATACGTTAATGTGGATGGAGGGATGCCACACGGCCTCAGCCCTACACAAAGCACTATAGGCAACTGTGGAATACTGACAGTGGGAGAAACAGTCTTCCCCAGAGAAGAGCATGCCAATTGATTATCCAATACCAAGTGATCAGCTCTCAAAAAATATTTCTTAAAAGAAAAATTCCTTTATTTAAAGGGACAGTGATTGTGTGGAAGAGGATGTTTGCATTTAAAATCTATGGAGATTTCAGAAAACAGTTTGATTATTTCTGGAGGCCTTTTGGTTTTGTGGCTCAGCCATGTTGTGTCACCCATACTTGGACTGTAAGAGAGCGATGGAGCCCTTCACTTTCCCTCAGCTTCTGGCCTCTGGCCTGGGCTCCAGACCACCAAATCTCTTTGGCTAGTCCTTCCTTACAGTGTTTCACTGAGCTCTCCACCTAAAAACCCTTCTGGGCCTGGTGTCCTCAGACATGTCTTATCTTACATAATCTGAAACTAATTTTTTTCCAGACATTATCTTTTAAAAACATTTTTTTTAAAAAAAAACACATATCTTCCGTGGATACTTTGCCAAAGAAATGGAAATGAAGATTTTACCCTTCTCATCCCGCCCCTACCCATGTCAATGTCACACTTCATTCTAGTATGTTCATTAATCTTCTGAGTCTGTGCCATCCTGTGCTCTGTGTGAGTATGCCCGTATTGATGTGTGTCTGCAGTCCTAGCCTTGGGAAAGCAGCAACTTCAGCCAATAACCATAACCTAGGACAGGACATAGTGAGTTTTTGACATCAACCAGATGTTGACCAGATGTGACTACATATTGCTGAAGTATTAGTTACCAATGGATTTGTAACAAATTCATCACAGTCCTTTTTCATTGGTTTAATTTCTACCAAACTTGTATGCATGTTGTTTTTATTGGATATACTTTTAACTAAGTGCTAGGCAATTTAACTAGATTTAGGCAATTTTAGAAAAATAAGCTTTATGAAATCTTTTCTTTGACTAAACAAATTACAATCATCCTAATTAAACTATTTCAAAGCTTAAGCACAGAGACTGGACGTGCAGAAGTGTATGTGGCTTTAAGTCCATGAACTTCTGGGAGATTAGTTTCAGATAGGTGGTTTTTATTGAATGTCCTAAACAAACCGACTTCTAATAACCTCTTAAGAGGGGTTCTTCCCAAAAGATGCAAGGTGATGACAAAAAATCATTACAAGGCTTATGAAGATAGCTTAGCCTTTCCCTCATGCCCTTAAAACAAATGTCACTGAACTGTGCATCACCACCATCTCTCGGAATCCATCACAGGTTTAGACTGAACACTACTATGTCTACTGGTCTTTCTTAAAACTCTATTTTATATTCAAAGATGTTGACTTTAGACTACACATATTATGTCACCAAGAGTGACATCTGTTTCTTCTCACTGAATTGTAAGAGTACATTCTAGAAAGTATATTTCAATATGTTATGTATTCATTGATTAGATGTAGTACTTCTACAATGGTAGGAACCAGAGGTTTTGTGGTAGTGATGGCTTGACCTCTGATTGTGGTGAGACTCATCAGACAGGCCCAACTGGATCAGCACATGATTCAATACAGTGTGATGAGCATTGAGGTAGGTTGGGTTACAGAAAGGTTTTGCATCCAATTTTTAGGAATCTGGCAAATCAGTAGGAGTAGGAGAGATGGGCTATTGTGGAAAAAATGGCATGACATAATAAAGACCATACTGGGGCATGGGCTTTGTAGAGAATAGTAGACATTTATTCTTTTATTTGAATGGCTCAAGATTTCAAATGCTAAATGGGGCAAGTAAGAATGTATTAGTGTGATTCAGTTCAAGCTCATGGACTGCTAGTGCCCCTCTGAATTAGACTGTAAGGATCCCCTGATGTAAATACCTCATTTAGTAGACAGTGCTTAGAAGTAGCTTGACTAAAATGTTACGGCTTTAGTACAAACGTACCTTTGCTTTAAACAACAAACAAATACCATTATTAGATTAGGTTTCTTTAAATGATGTATACGATTGCTCCAATGAGGAGTAACGAGCAATCATGCCCTTTGACATACTTTTGCACTATCAGGAGCTATATGGTAATATTCATTCACCAAATCCAGAGAAGGTTTGCAAGATTTTTAGAGCAATGTGTACAGGGCTGAATTGCTCCTGAGCACTTTCCAATAGAAAGTCTGTCTACTTTATTGCAGGGCCCAGAGGTTCCCCCAAGACCGCCTGATAATAATTTGGTATTTGGAGGCTCCTGCATCACTGCAGGAACCAAAGGAGGCTAAATCCAAGCCTGATGGAGGAGAAGAGTTCTATGGTTATCTGCAAATCCTGGCCAGACAGCATCTTGAAGTCACTCCTTAGCTTCCATAACTAGCCAAGCAAGAAGTTGCCTTCCCAGGACAAAGCAGAGTGCTCTAATGACTAAACCCTCAAAGTGCTGTGTCACTTAGACTATAGACCATCTCCTCGATCGAGCAGGATGGCAAGATGGAGCTGAGGAGCTCAGCAACATCAAGTCTGGAGTTGGTCTTTATTCAAATAGTCTGTGTAGATGTGTCTGAAAACCACAGCGTCTTACACCATGGGGTGGTTGACCAGTAGGATTTACAAACCCGGCCCAAGGGCAGCTGTGCTGTTACCTTCTCCTTGCCTGTTGAGAAGATTTTGACAGGGTGCGGTGGAAGCTCACCTTCTGAGTTGAAAAACAGAAACAAAGCATATTAACAGAAAAACTTCCAAATCATGTCTTGAGTTGATGGGTGGGGATGTGTTTTATCCATAGACTTACTGTTGTTCCTAAAATCATGTCTGTTTGTTTTTTTCCAGAGCAGTCTTGTAATTTAGCTAGGATCATAGGCCTTGTGCCTAAATTTAGTTAAGATTGTCTCTCATACATACCCTCAAATGTTTGTCTTGAAGAACATGCCCTGTATGCACACCTAGGGCTAGCCACTCCCAGAAGCAGATGCATAGCAAGAATTTTGATGTTTATTTATTTGTTTTGAGGGCTTACTTTATTTTCAACAAAATGGACATTTATCACCTCCCTAGACTGTGTGTGTCCCATGTTTCTTCAGGTATAGTTGTGTGTTTCCCCACGGATCATATGCTTATTAGACAATTGCACAGACAAGCACAGGCTCACTATCCAGCAATGGTGCAGGAAATCGGGTACTCTGAAGAGAGCAGTTGTTTGAACAGTAGTTTAAATGTCACAGAGAGTCCGAGTCCTATCCCTCTTAACTGCTGGGTCCACTTTGTCATTCTCCTGCCAACAAAGCCAAATGGGAGTTTTCACAAAACTACAGAGGTTTTCAACACATTTGAAAAACTGCTTTGAGTACTCGGGAGCAAAAGTTCCGAATTCTGTTCAGGGCTCCAGAGGCTCATGACATCAGAGAGTGGTGGTCCTGAGGGTGTGCATGCCGTGTCAGACGTCAGTGCTGTGGGCCACGTCGGTGGTCAGGGCGAGGATTTACAAACACGCAGATACTGATTTAGAGCTTACTCCTATCTTTGGCCTATTTTTCTTTTAAAATACATTTTCGTCTAAGCATTTAATTGGCCAGATAAAAGCTGCTTTGGGAACTGGTATTGCACTCTGGAAGGCTATGGCCTGCACTTTAACCAGAAGTTAAGTCTGTTCTGTCCAGCACAAGGCTAGGATGGAAAGCACAGTTCTTTTAGGATGCTTAGAAGTTGCTTTGTTTATGGCACACTGGGTTGACAACTCATCCTGTGGGGGTGGCCATGGCACACTGCTGCATTCTGTAGGTGCCAATATAATTCTTTGTCCCTTTTGGTGCCATGGACCCCCATTGCTAAGTACAACAATTTGATATTAAATTCACTCTCAACTCCAAAGGAAATGGTAAGAATCTATCAAATAATGCTTTAAAAAAAAGCAACTTGTATTCCCTAGAAGAAAGGCAATGAATACATGCTGCATAATTACATCTAAAGTATAAGCCATATCACAAACTTCACTTGATGAAGATTTCTTAGCAAATGACTTTCAAGAACATTCA
Organism: Peromyscus eremicus; assembly: GCF_949786415.1. Classification (NCBI taxonomy): domain Eukaryota; kingdom Metazoa; phylum Chordata; class Mammalia; order Rodentia; family Cricetidae; genus Peromyscus; species Peromyscus eremicus. The sequence continues at coordinate 4,863,528 of NC_081420.1, read as the reverse complement.
TAGTTAAGCAAAATCATGTTTTTGGCATTTCACCAATGGGTGACATTGTTATAAAAAATGAAAAAACACCAATTATAGGATACTTAGGCCTTCTGGAGAAAACATTCCAATCCTATACTTGATAGCTGAGAAACAAAAACAATAGTGATTATGCATCTAGGTTGGGAGACCCTGATTTTGCTCCTGCATCATCAGCTGCAAACACATTGGCACCCTGAACACATGAGCATTGTCAGTCTGATATATCCAAATCATCAGTGATGCTCTGGGGTATCCCAGATGCATTTGTTTACCAAGACCGAGCCTGTCTGGGGCATCTGCATCAACAACATGAGCCTAGTCAAGCTGCATCTCTTGCATGTGCCAGCCAATCATGGACCAGAATCAGCCTAGCAAACACAACTATAAACCAGCAGCCTGCCTCATGTTACTAAGAAGCACCTGCTACCCAGAAGGTCTGGACAGCTGAGTCTTCCTTAAGTTCAGGGGTACAACTAAAGGTTATGAGACCCAACCCTTTATCGACTGTCCTGAAAGTCTACATTTTTCCCTTGTGAAATACAGTTGGCTCTGCCTTACTGGTTCTTCCACCATGGATGGTCTGCTACTAGGACTATGTGTCATACTGGTACCCACCTTACTCCCTGTGGGGCAAATTGTCTCCCTTTATGTTCAGTGAGGTTGCAATATTGCTTTTATTGATTTCTTTGGTTGTCTTTTGCCCGTAACTTCTTTCCTATACAGGTGAAAAGACTTTGCAATGTCCCAAAGACAAGAAAAGTATGGGAAGACAAGTCATTCTTCATGTACTCAGATCACCACGAACAGAGGCAGTTTTAGCATGTGGGTTTAGTCTTTAATTTGGAGAGCTTCCTCCAGAGGCTGAGGCAGCAGCCTGGTGTGATGCTTCGTGTGGCCCATTCTCTGCGGCTGTATCTGTTGCTGGGGAAATTCTCTATGTTTTGTTGATTATAAGCACTTGGCTTCTTGTGTGGATGAAATGATTAGAAGATCATATGTATCAGAAAGTGGAAAGGCGTCTAAGTATTTGGGTAACTTTCCATCCTGACTCTCCCAGGACTGATGCATCAGTCAGTTCTTCCTTCAATAGTACCAGTCAGTTCTAAATCAGGAGAGGCTCAGGCAAGCCACAGTGAGTTGGTCATACTAGTTAGTACAAACTTGGTGATTTTTTTTTCTAGTAGGATAGAATTATGTCTTAATCACCCAAATTGCCTTTAAGTGTCCTAAAATAAGATAATTTGAATTAAAAATTTTAAAAATAATATAGTACAACTAATATAGTAGAAACCTTGAAAGATGCAAAAACAAAGATTTCATTTTCAGTCACCTCTAGTCCCATCAGATATAACTGCTGGCACTTTTGTGCATGAGGATGTCTGGTCTTATGAGCAGCCTAGCTATCGAGCTTGGTGTGCTCCTGCCTTTATTCATGGTGGGCATTGTTAGTACTTCTATAAAGTGGGTTTACTGGCAAGTCTGGAAGAAGCAGCTGGGTGTATTTTTTCTAATCTACTACTTCTAAATTGCTTGACAATACTCTGAGGTTGGTGCAGAGCTGGGAGCTGGGCATGGCTTACAGACCAGGTCTGGTTGAAAGAGATCTCAAAGTTAAGGGAAGGGAAGGTGGCTCTCTCACATGCTGAGTGTCAAAGAAGGGATGGGCACAGTGTTGTGGGCTAGGAAGTCCTGGAAACAAGAGGCACTCTTGTTCTGACTATGCAAACCAAAAACCTGTGTTCAGGGTCAACACAAGGTGATTTCTGACCCTCAGTATTTTTGTTCCTCAGCTGAGGCTGGCAAGCACTGTGGTCTCCTGTTCTCCATCTAACTCTACATGGCCAGCTGGCCCCTTGCAGGCTGAGTCTACAGAATTTTAAATGGCCAGGATGGTTACATTTAATACATTTTCAGTATCTGAAAGATTTCTTTTCTTCCCCTCAGTATCCCTGAGTTGAAAAAGGACCTCCAGTAGGTTGGGGTGTCCATTCTGGTCATTCAACCTTACCTAAATTTAATGGAGCTAGCTCTCAGATTTCCACATTCCTTTAATCACTAAAGGTTTCCTCTAATGATGCTTCAGGAGTCTGCTCTCAGACTGGGGTTCTTGCAGCAAGACCTGTGGTCAATAGTGTGGCATACAGGGGTATTTTGCCGTTGATACTTTCATAATGACATTGTCAGAATCCATAAGTTCAGAACAAGAGGTTCTCATGATATGCAAGAGATTGGATCTGTGTGGTGGTTTTGAAAAAAGAGGTAGGAAAGGATCCTAGGAGAAACCCAATGATGTAAGCCTACACTTGGACTATCAGTTACTACCTGTGGGTAGATGTCAATATTTTTGTTATTCTGTTGCTCTTAGTTAGCGTATTTACTTGGCTATGATGTTGACTGTCCCTATGCATTGAAACAGAACCCAAGGTCAGATGATGATGGCATTTAGACTGAGCACCACACAGTCCCAATGTCCCAGTAAAGTGGTTGGTACAGAAAGATCAGGACACAGCCTTAGGCTGTGTGACTTTAACAAAATAGCAAGTCTTCAAATTAGAGAATATTTTTATGAGAAGAGATTACAAGATGTCACTACAGAGATGCCAGCTAGACAGTTTTCCTACAGAGTGATAGGTTTTCAGGTTAATTGCTACTTTCCTGTCTGATGTTTCGCCCTCATCATAATGCTTCACTCTGGATTGGCCTCTGGTCTACTCGCAAGGAAAGAAGTGGTGTGTCCAGGGCGGAACTGAGCCTTGCTTTCTACTCAGAACCTTGGTCAGCAGAGCTGACAGGTCTCAGGTTTCTCCACCCAGAGTTCATTTCCTGTCTTACGCTTTCATCCTCTCTCCCTGTCTTAGGGTTCACGATGATACTGGCCTTATTTCTTCCTGGTTCCTAGTTCCATCAATGCCATTACCTGATAGCTGTAGAAACAACTGTGAATGGATATCACCTCACTTAGAAGGCCATTCCTTGTTTCCCAGGGCAGTCAGTGGGGACATGTTCAGGGCATTCATTTTCAAAATCTTTGTTGTGGGTGGAGAGCAAAAATCTCCTACGTCCCTGTAAGGCTTTTCATATCTCAGCACCCTACACTGACCTTCAGAGATAGATGCTGGTTTTGAAACAGGAAAACGTCATGTTACAAAGAGGCTGGTGATCTAGCTGGCTAAACCTTGGCATTCCAAACTCCTGAACTTCAGGGAGGGAGACAAAGACCAATAGCAAAGGGAATATGGTTATCTCCCACTTCCTGAATTTCCCTTCTCTGGTTTGCATACACTCTGCTATTTCTGCATTTTTTTTACCCCTCAGTTTTTGTCAATGTGGATCTTAACAACATTTGGGTCTCATAGTTGATAAACTGGAATTGTCCCTCAAGCTAAGATTCCAGGGTGAGCTGCTTTTATTCACTTTGACAAAATTCACGCTGTCCCTTAGGAGGCCTTTGCAACAGTTTTCTCCTTAGTGTGAGGAAGAGCTTTGGTGTGTGGAACGGGGTTGGTTTCTAAATTTGATTAAGCTGTTCCCATGCTGTATCCACATTTGGAGAGGGGGGGGGTTTGAGTGGATGAGTATGGGTTAATGTTCCTCCATGAGACTCTTATGGTCACAACACTAAATCTAGGTAATGCTGCTTCCTCACTGTGGGCAAGAAGCCCTGTACTTCTTGAGCAACCCCTGCCATTTTGTAGGTCTGTCCTCTGGGGCTCCACAGGTTCTGGTTAGACAGGGTCTGGGTGGGGGTATGCGTGTGGGTATGGATGGGGGTATGGGTCGGACAATGGCATGACTGAATGTTGCTTGACTTTATTTTTAGCTCTCAGTTCATGCAACAGAGTGGACTCAAAACACAACATGTACTGTCTTACTCTGTTGAGAAACTCATGCTGGTCCACATGTATGTGTGTGTGATCAGTGGAACATGGAATGCTTTCTCATATTGACATGCTTATGCAAATGAGAATTGTTTTACTGGCATTTGTAATGTTGATCATTCAGAGTCAAGCTCATATACTAATAAAGACAAGAGCGTCAGATGTGTGGTCTTCAGTGTCTGCTTTTGTCCACAGTTGGGATTACTGAAAGCACCCTATACAATCCCCTGAAAATTGTCTCCAGTGGTGACAGAGTTGTTCTCTACAGCCCCTCCAGATTTCTTTCAGTCTCCTCAACTTCCTTCAGATAGAACCACCCCTGGGAGGTGGGTAGACTGTCACCTGAAGCATGAAATTTAGAAGGATGCCAAAAATTGCTGCACTCAAGAAATAATATTTACACACCACATTTAAAGGATAATATGTAAAAGAAAAAGTCTGAGGCACAAATATCAGAATTTTAACTGAAGGCATCCATGGGGCTGGCAGGAAAGGGGAGGATACCGTAGGATCACAGTCAGATCCTATCTTCCTGGAATGTCCGAGTGTTTTCATACTGGACATTTGCATTCACTTGTATTCTTTAACACTGCATTGAGCAACCATTTACTTCAATGACTGGAGACATTTAAGAATCTCCCTTCCGCCTGTGGCCTGGATCTTATGTAAACCCGTCTTCTGCAAAGTTCTGTTTTGTATACACAAGCAGCTCAGCTGATTGTCCGCCAGTCTTCTCTCCCTTCCTGTGTCCCTGGTCTAATTGTTCTTCCATACTCACCCCACTTCCCTTGCTCAGTCCTTGGAGAGGATTCCCTGATGCCCCTCTGCTCAGCCAGCGTTAGCATCTGCAGCACAGCCCGCCCTCCACAGCTTACTGCAGTATCTGTGGATATACATACGTATATCACTGCATTAGAAGACATGTGACTGTCCGCAGTGTGTGTGTGTGGGGAGAGAGAAAGAGAGAGAGAGAGAGAGAGAGAGAGAGAGAGAGAGAGAGAGAGAGGAAGTGACCTCTTGTAAAGGATAAAATACTTGGATGGTAGGTTAGAAAAACTTTTCACTGAATTTCGGGAATGATCTGTGGAAGGATCAAGTAAAGCAGTAAGTGAAATTCTCTAAGAGCTATTACACCTTGTCTTGTTTTCGCACATCTGGAGACTTAGATTCAACCTTACACCAGCTAGGTTAAAGATGCAGCATTGAATTTTAGGTTACTCTTCACTCACCCTGCTTGCTTGCCCCTTCAGACCATAAGCTTCTTGTAATGTCTGTTTTCTCTACTTTTAAACTACCTGTATCTAATATATACACACCTTTCCTCTCCCAGGCTCAATAGATTATATTTTCACATTAAAAAAAGATAATTACTCAGTGCCTCAGGATATATATTTTCATCCATACAACAGATGAGAAAAATCGAAGCTCAGAAAGATTAGGGAAGAAAAAGGTCTCAAATGATCTCTCTCGTGTATGGGAGAGTTTCTGTCCTGGGACTCCAGGAGTCAGGCTTTGCCCATCCTGTGCAAAATTAAATCCTAGAAGTTTCTAATTCTGCCAGAGGAACTGCAGCATTGATGCTGCGCCTTCCATGTGAGCTCGTAGAGATACTGGAAGACACTCACCTCCAGACATGACGGCTGAGGGGTGCCTCCTTGGCAGGTAATCAACCTGACACCAGAGGACAGGGCCCGGTTAGTAGGCAGGCCTCAAGACCCCACTGTAAAAGCGTTGGCATAGTCTTTCTGCCATACAGTGATGGTTTCTGTCTCACTAGAGCCACGGTTCTCAACCTTCCCAATGCTATGACCCTTTATTTAATGCAGTTCCTCATGTTGTGGTGACCCCAACCATAAAATTATTTTTGTTGCTACTTCATAACTGTAATCTTGCTACTGTTATGAATTGTAATGTGAATATCTGTGTTTTTCTATGGTCCTCGGCAACCCCTGTGAAGAGGTTGTTGGACCCTCAGAGGGGTTGTAGCCTATAGGATGAGAACCACTGCACTAGAGTCTTTATCAGAAGTCCTATAGTATCGCAAATAGCAAGTCTTTAGTTTCACTTTTTGCTAATTAAAATCATGTAATTTTCCCCCTCTCTTTTATTTTTGTGCAAAACCCATTCTGAAAGTTTTGCCATTTTTTCTTTTGATTTTTTTTCAAAAGTGACTTTAGTCCTTTGTAACTAGCATGCCGTGCCTCTTGGATCAGCTTGAGATCCACTTCAAGAATCATGTTTGCAGGAGCACATTGAGCTCTACTGGGCTATGGAGTTTCTCTAGGCAGTGCTGTGATGGCCAAGCACCCATAGCTCCTGTTCAGACCAGGCTTCCCCTGCAGGCCAAGGGAAGAGAGTGGCTGAGCCTGTGGACAGAACGGCTTCTGAGTGTCTGGGAAGGCAGATCAGTGGGTTTTGGGAAGACCCTCTGACCCTCATTCTCTAACATTCCCAACCACCTTACTGAAAGGCATACACCATTTTGCCAGCCTTTAGGGAGTCCCTTTAAAAACACGAGTGGCATTGACAAATGACACTATTTCCTGAGTGTAACTAGGGACTCCATAAAGCCAGGGGACATCAAGGTGCTAAAAGTCTGAGCACCTCTACTGTGACATATGTGTGCATGTGCAGACACCTGCATGGAACTTCTACTTTGCATTTGTCTTTGGATAGTTAGAATAACATGTTTTCTCCCAAACTATCACTAACAAGTTGTTTCTGGGCTTAGAAAATGTAGATGAGTTCTGGTGTCCAGGTTAACCAGAAGGAATAATTTTTTTCTGACTCAGAGTTTAGTTGCTTGTTTATATTGATAACTTAGAAAATGCCAGCATTGGAATCTGAACTACTCAATTCCAGCTCAAAGTCCATTGAGACAAACACAAACACAATATAAGTATTGTTGACTGGAGAATCCCAGCCCCCTGGGCCCCTGTTCATCTACAGCACAAAGCTACAGATTTGGTGATGCCCCTGTGTTGTGGAGGTGCAGTCGGAGAGAGACATTCAGAGACTGATTAAAAGGAGGCTTTAGAGGAAAAGGGCTGAAAGATTCCAAAGAGAGAATTTTCTGAGTTCTCCCCCTCTCCTAGGGGTAGGGGCTGTGTGTTTGTATGTGTCTAGATACATTTGCCAGTGTGGAAAATTTCCCAAGTGAAATGGAATAAACACATCTCTGACTAGTACGACTCTGTGGGACCTTTAACAACAAAACAGTAGGATGAGGACACCGCAGGGGCTGTGGACGGATCAGATCAGACTCAGTGCTGGAGTCGTGCATCTGCTGGATGATGAATGTCTAGTCAGGAAGTTGCGTCTTACCCGTAATTCAGTGGCAGTGCTCACTGGCAAAATTGAAACTGTATGTTGAAATAAAGACGTATTGACAGTTTTGTAAGTCCATAATCACAGGCTGTTCAGTGAGCAAACAAGGACTTTGACAACTTCCCCTCCAAGGACAGCACCTGGTAGGCAAGTTAACAGCCGTGGAATGACACATAGATACATAGGTGATCCATCTAGCTTCTCTTCTTGCTACAGTGTTGGGGGACATCTCTACCTCCCTGAGCTTCAGACATGGGTAGCCTATGATTCCAGCAGCAGCAGAGGATAGACCACCTTCCCTCTGGAATTGCATATTAAACCACTGCTGTGGCCATGCCTGTTCACAGCTAAGTTTAAAGTTATCTTTCCTTATTCTTTCTATTATACCTCCTGAGCCATTGGCATTTGACGGTTCTCCTGTCTAATTCTGTGAACTGGGTTTCAAGTATGTTTTGCACACTAGAGAACAATTTCTCGGAGGCTGCACATTGAAGTTCTAAGTGTGACTTCCATCTGGAGAATAGGTGGGATGGGGGACATAGAAGATTCTAGAAGGAAACCCAAATGAATGTGGATATGAAGAATAACTATAAAATAATTTGGCGAAAATAAAAGAATATAAAAGAGACCATATGTACAGTGGCCTCTGAGAAATGATCATTAAGAGGACTTGATGTCAGGCCACAAGAGATGGCTGTGTGAGGGGTTGTGGGAGCCTGTTAGCAGGAAGAAGCTCAGAGGTTTCCACATAAGAGACAAAGCCCCTAGTGTCTGTCAGATGGTTCCTTCAAGATTTGCACTGACTAACAGAATTACAAGTTTTAAATGTCAGCTGATATTTAATTTTGTCAGCAGCACAATAATAACTAATATTTATCATATAGTTCAAACATCCTAGCATCTGGGAGATGGTGAGAAGGTTCAGTTCAGAAAATGCTTGCCACTCAGACATGAGGACCTGAGTTTGGATCCCCAGCACCCATATAAATCTCCAGTTATTACTGCGTATGCACCTGTAAGACCAGCACTAGGGAAGGAGAGACAGGAAGACCCCCAGGCTTGCTGGCCATTCAGTCCAGCCAAACTGGTGAGCTATAGGTTCAGTGAGAGATCGTGTCTCCAAGAAAGGTGGAGAGTGGTTGAGTAAGATACCCAGTGTTGACCTCTGGCCTCCACAGGAACATATACACATGTGCACAATACAAACAATGTGCATCTATGTATACCACATATAAAAATATGTTAGCGTTTCTACATTGTACTTCATACCAAATATACAAAACATGCTAGCATTTCTACATTGCACTTCACATATTTTTTATTTGATTTGTACTGTGGCTCTACTTAATGGGTATTATTGCTTTAACTGCATAAAAGAAAATAAGTCACAGAGAATTTAAACAAGCTGCCCAAAAGTATGCAGTTAATAGGCTGAAGGCCCATGATTTGAATCTTGTCATTGTGGCTATAGAATTCATTCATAATGCAGTTCTGTACCAGCCCACACCCCTTCCCATTCAAGCAGTCTTCATTCATGATTCCCACCACACAAATAATGGATTTGAGGGAGTGTACGTTGAAAAACTTGATAAACTTGTAGGATTGGTAATCTCTCTGAAAACTTGTCTTATCTATAATTTAAATCAGCAATTTCTTTTCCTACTGTACAAGGTCATTGCATTCTAAACAGTTTGACAATATGAGCTTATGGTGGGAAATGACCCCAGATGTAAAGGCCGGTGTCCTGGGATGTCACTTGGATGGAGAGACACATGGTGACAACTATATTTCATTGGGAGGTGATGGTAAAAGCAACATTGTGCCTTTTTGCTTGAGGTTTCACCCAACTTATTTCTTTTTTTAAAAACACAATAAATGCACCTATTGGAGAGAGAGAGAGAGAGAGAGAGAGAGAGAGAGAGAGAGAGAGAGAGAGAGAGAATGCATACCTGGAGAGTCCTTCCAAGAACCAAGTCCTTGTATTTGAACCAGTGTTCATTAATTTTGATTGGCAAGAGATGAGGCTAGAGAACCTCCATTGTTGCAAATCCCCCGATAGCTCAGACATTTGTCAGGTCCGGGGATGCCTTTTCCAGGCCACACATGGTGTAGAAGAGGGAAGAGCCTGGGATCCTGGGTGAGGCAAGCAGAAGGTTCCCTGGGATGAGCTTGCACTTCTGTTAGCAGAGACCTTTTCACCGGACTTCTCCTTTGCTGATAGTTTATGTTCTCTTTGGTCTGCATTCTTCTCCAGGTTTCCACACATGAAAATATTTCACTGGTGATGTTTAGCACACAGGAATTATGATCAGGAGGATGTAATGCATAGGAACAAGATGTCCCTGTTCCTTAGGTGGCACTTAGGAGACAGTTGTCACTCCAGGCACAACTGTAGTATTTCAAATGACTCTTGCTTCTAAACAATCACCGTGAAAAAGGACTTGGATTACTTGAACTATTTACAAGTTCAGGGCCCTCTATGCACTAACAATGCAACTGATTTGAGAAAAGGGGCCCAAAGTAACAGATGAGATGGAATGCCCATGTTTATTTTTTCCACTAACACTTTATAAAGTTTCTAAAATGCAGTAACTTCTAAACTAGTCTTTGAGGGAATAAGATAGTGTGATGCCTGCGTACCCTGGACAAAAGGCAGAGATGTTCACATGGTCACATGAGGCTCACTGTGTCACCTACTTCTAAATCAAGATGGTTTAATGCAGTCACATTAAAAAGAAAACACAGAAAAGTCAAGTTCACCAACACAGTTGATTTCCTGCAGGGGAACGTGCCAGTGATATGCGATAGCAAGGGTCAGATGCTGGTGGTTGTGTGGGTTCAGTTTCACATGTAAAGTCACCAGCATAGACTTCCCTCCCCACAAATTCTTCAGCTTCTTTGGAAATTTCCTCTACGGTGATTTGATCTGTGTGGAATACTGTAAGAGGAGATAATGGGGCTTATGGAGAGAAATGATTGAATCACTGTGTGCCAATAAAAAGTGTTCAAATTACATTTCACTACATAATGAATTCTGGTTCAACTTACTTTGACATAAATAAGATTGGGTAAGAGAAACCAGAAGTAAATCAAATAAATTAATAAAACCATCAGAGTCCTTTCAATTTTGTCCCCAGACAGTGTCTGCTTATTTGTATAATAAAACCTGCTCTTACCAATTACAAGCCTGGCATGTCACTCTGTAGAAAAGAAAATAACTTCAAGGGAGAGTTTGGATATTCTGCGTCTTCATAGAAATACTAATGCTCTTTTTGAATATTGGAGAGGTGAAATTTGAAAACTAGGGGAGTGAGCTACAACTTTCAACTAAAGATTAAACAACAACAACAACAACAAGATTTTAGATGTAGATGTGAATGCAATACTAATGATTAGCTGTTCTTCATATTTTCCTAATTATACACATTTACTGAGCAGGAGATTTTGCATTTTGTCTAGACGGAGACTCTGTCTCCTCCAGCATAATATGTAACTGTGTTTGTGAGTCTTGTGAAAACTGTATTTCCATCTTAGCTGCCACTTGTAGAGTCCTTTATCTTACTCTACAGCCAGGGGAAAAACACGATTTTCAGATTTAGTGTAACCATGGATTTCTCATAGTGCTTAGGGTGCATCAGCAATTTGTTAGGCACTATTTACTGTGGATACGGAACACTGATTACACCATACACAGTGCCAGGAAGAGTGATTCTTAGGTACTTCCTTTATTCAGTATCTACTAGCACAGTCAAGGTAGTTTGCAACCACTCTATTATTTGTGTTTCTTGTTATCCATGCTTGTTTTCCAAATGTGATCATAAAGCCACCAAGCTAAATATAGAACATGTAAGTTATGTGCTAGATGTGTTCAAGAAAAGAGGACTGAACTGGACAAGTCCATCTCTTTATTCTTGAATTAGGCTAGGACTGTAGGAAGAAACAATGCGTTGATTGGCCTGGGGTATTTCGGCTAGGTAAACAAGTGCTTTACAACTCTCTGGAGTAGAGATGGTCACTGCAATCCTTTCAAGCAGCTTCATCTTCTACTTTATGATTGAGGTTTGTCAGATTTAATTACTTGCTACCTGGCAATCCCAAAGATCCGCAATTAATTTTCTGATAATCCCCTAAAAGTGAGTTCAAATGACTTGCCTAGGAAAGAGTTGGGGGTAGACACGTATTTCTAGATCTTCTGACATGGTCTCTAGCTGTTAGAACAAAGTTGTGCAGAATTGCTATGACTTCAGAAGTCTTGAATTTTTGCATGAAAAATGATTTAACTGAACCACATCTGGTGTTCTTCGGCTCAAAGTAAATTGAGCATGTGTGAAATGAACTTGAAGCAGGCTGGAAGGGACTCCCTTTCTACATCATGTGACCCATGTAAGAAAGCCCTAATGTGAAACCAGAAGCAGATTCGTTTAGGAGACATTGGCACCTGGGGCACCAGGAGAAATACTTTCCTGTGAGATTTATTGGCATCAGTGTTCAAACATGGTCCACAACTGTGGCCCTAAATAACTATGCGCTTCCTTGTCAAGATTCCTCTGGCACACAAAAGAGCCGAAAGAACTTCAGAGAACTAAAAAAACACCTGCCTTAAATATAAGGCTTTGGCTCTCTCAGGTGGACTGCATGTTTCCATAGATATAGGTGACCATGGCAAAGAATTTCCTGTGAACTCTGAAAATATTTGCTCTTACACAAATTGCTTCAGAGAGAAGCCATGGCTGGTGTGGGTCACAAGGCACGAGCTGTGTTCCTGTGCTCTCCGTTGAGAGCAAAGGTTCAATTTAGAGTGAAGTTAGGTTCAGACCATGAGCTCAGGGGAATTTGCTTCCATAATTCAGGAAACAAGTGACCTGCCTCTGTAGCTAGAGTTTTCCTGCCTGGCCTACAGTCAGGACAAATCTCTGTCACCTGCCTGTCCCACAGCCGCTCAGACCCAACCAAGTAAACACAGAGACTTATATTGCTTACAAACTGTATGGCCGTGGCAGGCTTCTTGCTAACTGTTCTTATATCTTAAATTAACCCATTTCTGTAAATCTATACCTTGCCACGTGGCTCGTGGCTTACTATCATCTTCACATGCTGCTTGTCATGGTGGCGGCTGGCAGTGTCTCCCTCTGCCTTCTTGTTCTCTCAATTCTCCTTTCTGTTAGTCCCACCTATACTTCTTGCCTGGCCACTGGCCAATCAGTGTTTTATTTATTGACCAATCAGAGCAACATATTTGACATACAGACCATCCCACAGCATGCCTCCTTAGTGCCCAACATTAGGTGGTTTGGGGAATGTGATTGCTACCCTCCTGGCCTGGCCTTGGACATTAGAGCTACTCATTAACCATCACCTAAACCTGAGACTCCTCACCATACTTGATGTCACCACTCTGACCTGGTGCCTTAGACTCCTTTGGCCAGCCCTTACCTTGACACTGAGTTCACATTCTATTTTTGCTTGTTTATTTTTTTGCTCTTCCACTGCTCGATAGCACACAAGGGCTGTCTCTAGGGTACATATGCCAAATGCTTTCTCTAGATATTTTGAACGATAAGATCTTTTTCTGTACATTCACCCCACCATCTCCTATTACCTTGCTCTAAATGCTTTTCTCCTTGGCTTGACCCTTCTCACTAGCTCAACATAGCTCTCCTTTCTAGATTTTGCTTAGTCTCTGCTTCCTGGACCACTGGGTGCTTTTCACTGACTAAGATAAAAAGGAGCCAGAAGAAGCCAGGAAGCAGATGTATCTTGGGTGGTGTGTGTCTTCCAGAGATGGAATTCGAATTCTCCTTATGAAAGGAGCAGTGAATGGGTGTAATTAGCCTGATGAATCAGTGAAACCTGGGAACTGAGTTTTCTTGACTGGTTTAATGAAAAGCAATAGCTATCAGTTTCCACTGGAACACACAGAAGGTAAAGCAAGAGCAGGGTTGGAACAAAAGGCAGGATTCGGCGTGGGCTTGAACTCCCTTTCCAAGAATAAGCTTTGCTTGGGTGGAAAGTGTGTTCCGAAACAAAACGAACAGCCACCACAACAAAGACAAACCAATGACTCGTGGCACTTTCTGTATTTGGTTTCACATGTTGTCAACATTCGGGAAGCTCAAGGGTTTTTGCAGAGGCCTAAGCTGGCATTTCATAATCAGCTGTGGAATATTGCTCCTTTTCCTCTCAGCCCCTCAAGCCAGGCACTTAGTGTAGGTCAGTTTGCAGGGTCAAGGAATTTTTAGGGGTTGACTTAAGGTTATCTCTCATCAGCCAGCACCCTCCCCTGGTGATGTGACTCTGGCCCAAGGCCTTGAAACTTACTCACCTCCCAGAGAACAGTGAGAACTTAAGCAGCCCCTGGAGGAAGGATCTTCCTGCTTAATGCAGGGAATTGAAAACACCAATATTCTAGCAGCATTTATGACAGCTGGTTGAGACCTTAGGGCCAAAGGATGTGTATTCCAAAATAATTTCGCATCCAGACTCATGAAAAAAAAGCTCTCGCTGGAACTGAAATGGAAATTGTGCTGAACCCTTCTTGTAGTAGTAAGTTCAAGTCCAGAGAGTGGCCAAGATACTGTTGACTGCCTTGACCATTGGCACAGTCTCTGCCTCCAGGGACTTCCAATTTGGTTACTCTGCTCTCTGCAGCTTTCTGTCAGTGGGGCAAAACACCTGAGAAAATCAACTTCAAAAGAGGAAAAGCTCATTTTTCTACAGGTTTCAGCCTGTGGTCACCTGGTTCTGTGAAATGTATGCCGGGGGAGGGGGGCATAGCACCGTGGCTGGAAATGTTTAATAGCGCCAAACTGTGTCTCACATTGAAGACGGGAAGTGAAGAGAGAAAAAAAGGAAGGGGCTGTGGTCCCCGTGTTTTTTATATAAGGGTACACCTCTGCTTACCTAATTTCCTCTTACTAGGCTGCTTTGTTAAAGACCCAGCCTCGGCAATACTGTCAGCTTAGGAGCAAGCCTTCAATACAGCAGCTCTTGGAAGCGTTTATGGCCCAAACCACAGTGCCATTCCCAACATGGGGACTGTTCTCTGCTTGATTCTGAAGGCAAGGCTTTCTCCCGTGGTAAAAATGTGTTCTTAAAGTGTGGAGTGGAAGGGGCTGGGGGGGTGTCCTACATTTTTTTTCCTTAAAAGAAAGCTTATTTGTTAGTGTCAGTGAGGGTTCCAGTTTTCTCCATTAGAAGAAATGGAGGACAAAAGGGACACATGGTCTTGTTTTTTATCTTATTTAAGTAAGTGCTAGAAGAAATGACAAAACATTTTTTAAAAGACACACAGCTTCTTGACAAGACACAGAGTAGAACAGGAAAGGGAAAAAACCCAAGCTTCTTACTGTTTCAGTCATTAAGAACACAAACAAGCCAGCTAGGTTCAAAAATGGGTTTGTGTCTTAGGGATGCAGTTGACAGACTGTAACTGTTCTAGACAGAGAAAGACAAAGAAAGGCTCTTACTTCTAACATGTCATTTATCGTCTATTTTCAGACGTAAACATGTTATTTTCATACACACTATCTCAGCCAAACTTCACCTTCCAGTAATTTCTCATGAAAAAGTGACACATGCAACATTCACGTGACAGACTCATAGACAAGTAGAAAATGACAAAGAGAAGACCCGGACTCAAGTTCCCCCGCTTCAAACCTAAGGACCTCAGGTAGCCAGGTGTCTAGACACCAACCCTTGGAAATGCAAGGAGGCAAATCCACAGGCACTGTGAAGTCAACCTCACCCTAGACTGCCTCTTCAGTTATAACGGCAGAGGGACTGAGTCTGGATAGGACGGCTCAGGTTATAAAAGCTACTGTGGTTGATCCCTTCATCTTTTGGCTGACCACCTCATTGATGAACTCTCCTCATCCAGCATTATGAGCAGCATTCCTGCAACATTTTTGGTTTTGTTTGTTGTTTGTCATGTTGGATGATGATTTTGGAACATTTATACTTGACAGGCAAGTGTCATACCTGAGCTCTACCACTGAGCTATAAACTAAGTCCCAGCTCCAGCAGTACTCTTTCTGTCTCATAAATATTTTATAACAGTTACAAATCTTTTTGGGGTGGGGGTTAGCTGGAGAAATGGTTTAGCAGTTAAGAGCACTGGCTGCTCCTGTAGAGGACCGAGTTTCAGTTCCCAGCACCCATGTGACAGTTTCCAAGCGTCTGTAACTCTAGTCCCAGAGGATCTAATGCCCCCTTTGGGCCTCCATGAGAACTTTATGCATGTGATGCACAGACATATCTGCCGGCAACACAACTATTAAAACAAAACAAAAACCTTTCAGGCTGCAGCAGACATTCAGCTGAATGGCAACACACTTGTCAAGCATGTCTAATGTTCTGAATTTCTCCCCATCAACATAAGAAAACAAACAAGCAAACAAAACAGCCTGCTTCCTATAATTCTCAAATACTCCTGATGCTTTAGCAAAACTCAAAAGTACTTGTATATTGTAAACTTGGACATTGTTTTCATACGTTATTGATAGTCTATACAATGGTCTAATTTTCTTTGTCATCATCAGAATATCAGTCCATTTAAAATAT
Source organism: Peromyscus eremicus (assembly GCF_949786415.1). Classification (NCBI taxonomy): domain Eukaryota; kingdom Metazoa; phylum Chordata; class Mammalia; order Rodentia; family Cricetidae; genus Peromyscus; species Peromyscus eremicus. The sequence goes on along the minus strand of NC_081420.1, from coordinate 4,847,743 downwards.
CTACTTTTATTATTTTAATTATATGTATATATGTGCATGTGAGTGTGGATACCCAGAGGCCAGAGGCACTGAATTGTTTTGGAACTGTAGTAACAGGTAGTTGTGAACTGCTTGGCTGAGACACTGGGGCCTGACTTTAGGACTTCTGCAAGAGTAATATATGTTCTTAACTACTGAGCCATGTCTATAGTCTATTGGTGAAATTATTAAGGCCACTCCATGTAGTTAAAAGGAGATTTATTTAATGGTGTAACTTACAAATGAAGGGATAGGTAGGTGGCGGGTTCTGTGAAAGACACAGCGCAGTCCGGCGGTGTTCTCTGGAGAACTCTCTTCCATCCACCTCTAGCGTCCAGTGTCCAAGCAGGAAGAGAGCGGGGCGCATTCCGATCTCAGGTCTTCAGGGCCCTCCCTTGGCCCCGCCTTGTAGGCGTGATAGTTACTGAAGCCTCAATGGGGGTTGGAATTTCCAGACCAAAGCTGGAATGGCTACCCACTACATCTCCCCCTTTTTGTCTAAATAAGAAGGTTCTAACTTAATACAAGACTATATACAAAGGACTGGTTATCAAATATTGTCCAGGAGTAATGAGGGATAATGACCTAGATAAGATGAAATGGCTACCCACTACATCAGTCCATAATATTTTTTTTAAAGACAGGTTCTTATTATGTTGTCCCAGATGGCCAAGAATTCACTTTGTAGACCAGACGTGCCTCCCAAGTGCTAGGATTAAATGTGTATACTGCCACATCTGCCCCTTGGTTCATTTTTAAATTGCCCATAATCTAATACCACAGACTCAGGGAGTTCTACAGAAAGGTTCATTTGGCACATAGTTCTGTGTGCTCAGGAACTCTCATCTGGTGCTGTGGCTGTCTTGCTATCACAAACCTAAGGTGATGCTGGGGTTACTCAGCAAGAGATCCTGCTGCCCTGTGTATGCTTCTGCTCGTAGGTTGCTCCCACCTCTTTCTCTTATCAAGCTACCAGGATTCTATCACAGAGTATCAAATGGCTATCTAATCCTGATTAGCCTCCAAGGGCCCCACCTCTAAACACGATTGGATTAAGTTCCATCCACTCACAATGCGGATTAAATTTCAGCACAAAGTGGAGGTGAACCATATTGGAACAATAGCAAGTAGGATTCAACTCTAAGGAAAAACTGTATATGCCATCATTGATAGTTTGGAGACAGGAGCCTTAAATGACACAGGTTTTAATCCTGGCTCCCAGATTCTACTGCTCATCTGATGTTGGTCAGTCACAGTTTCTACTTTGAAACCTGATATCAAAGACCAGTGGCTGTCCTCTAGTGCTTTTCTGACAGCCGGCTGCTGTGCTAAGCACCCTGCATTGTTTGCTGCCTGGTCTTGTCACTGAGATCGAACTCATTATAACAGTTGACTTAAGGGAGAATTTACTTTGGCTCAGAGTTCTAGGGATATAGTCCCTCTTGGCAGGGTGACTCAAGGCTTTGGTGACAGTATTATGGGTATGCCTGCTCATCTCTCAATGAACTTGGCACACTGGACTCACCCGATTTTCTTTTTCCCTCCTTTCTATTCAATCTGTCCCTCAACCTGTGGTGCTACTCACATTCAAGGTGGGTCTTCCCTTCTCTGGTAATCCTTTCTGAAAAGATCCTCACAATCATGCCCAGAGCTACAGCCCCTGTGGAATTATAAATCCAGTCAAGCCAGCAATGTATATTAATCATCATGGTGCCCATCCTTGTGTTTGGAATAAGATGAGGCAGATGTGAATGTCAGATATAAATGAAAGTCAGGCTTCCATAATGTCTTCATATGGTCTCATTAGCAATAGCTCGGTACCAATAGACATGATTAAAAGATGCTTATGGGTGACACAAAATTCACGTTAAATGTTCCTAAATTCATAGAATTTATGAACATATGCCATACACACCCAACTCTGAATAACAAAGAACAATTTATTATTTCTCACAGTGCTGTGGATTGGCCTGGAAACTTTGCACATAGATCCTACTGGTCTGGGCACTAGAAAAGCCTACAATGTTCTCTTGCTTATGAGGACTGCTGGCTCAGAATTCAGCTGTGATAGTCAAGAGCCTTGATCTCCCCCACAGGAACTTCTGTACACAGACATCCTGGAAGACTCAAGGTGGATTTCAAGTGAGCGGATTACACAAGGACATGCAAACAGGGATGTGTGGTTTATGGGCCCTCACCCTAGTGACAGTCAGTTATAGTGTGGAGCTTTTGTATATTATCCTATCCATCTGCTTTACTTTAGTATAAAACTGTATTTATTTTTTAAAACAGTAAAGTAAAATGAATTCTGCCATGAACATCACTTGGGAAGTAAGTTCCAGGCTTTTCTTCTTTCAGTTACCAGATTGCATCTTGGGACTCAAGGGCTGGGCTAGGAGGGGGTTACATACAACTTTGAGGGTTAGCCAGCCTATGCATTTATCTCACTCAGTGCATACCGGTGACTGAATCCCAAAGCTATTTTTATTGATGTTCTTGTCTGTGTTTTCATCCATTAGACTACAGAATTGAACGTTATAAATTAACAGAAATACAAAAGGACACTATTGTCTTAAGATGTCCAAGGCTGCAACTTAATTTGTTTGGCTCAGCCAATACATCATATTCAAAAATAAAAAAATAAATCTTTACTCCCGTGTGCCACATTAAAACTATTTTTAAAGAGGCACCCTTCGGCCATCGTGATAGGAGATGGATATCAGCTGGGAGCAGTGGAGGCTGGTTTGTGACCCAGTCTGGTTCATTTCCCGGATGGTGGAGGAGTTTTTCACCATAAGAAGACTGCTTTGAAATCATGCAGCGGCCAGAAAACAAATCACATATCTGAATGTATTTGCCCTTGTTTCAGGTCAAAGTCTGCAAATCATCTACAGGACATCTCTCTTGCTTACAGTTCATTGAGCCCTGCTGTGGGACAGGCTTGGTTCTGCAGAAGAGACCCAAGGCAGTCAGAGAGGAGCCTTCAGCCTTAACTTGGCTTCTTGTAGCTTCAATCTGCAGCATGAGGTCCTACCTGGAATGATCTCCAAATTAACATCAGCTCTGAAGCCAGCTTCCAGGAGGGGGATGGAATTTCCTGCTCTTCCTATTTAGTAACGTGTTTTGAACATGCAAACACGGGAGGAACTGGAACTGAGTGGTGACCATCTGTGCACTCACCTGGAATCTCTCCTTCAGCACCACCTCTTGGTCCCCAGTCTAGCTGCTTCTAAACTATTTTCAAATGAGCTGAAGACAGGTGCAGGGTTTACACTCTGTTGTCCTCACTCCCTTCTTTCTCTTTTTTCCTTCATCTTGCTCCATTTTCTTTATCTTTTCCTTCTCCATCACCCCTTTCTTTCCTGTTCTCTCTCTCTGTGTGTGTGTGTGTGTGTGTGTGTGTGTGTGTGTGGTGTGTGTGTGCATGCGCATGCACACACGCACGTGTTTACGTGTTTCCACCTCCTTTTTCTCAGTGGAGATTAGGTTTATTTTCATGCAAGGAAATGCACCAGCCTTAAATAGACTATTTCATGAGCTTTGGCCAGGGTATCTTCCTGTACAACCAAACCCCTATCAAGACTGGGAGCACCCATCTCTTTCCTGGAAGCTCCCTTCTGTAGCTGTCCTCTCAGTCCCTCCGTTCACCCTGCATGGAAGACAGTCATGATTCTAAGCTTTTTAAGCTGTAGAGGCATTCTGCCAGCTTGGCAGCATCATATGCATGGAACCCTGCAGTGCCTGTGATATATTGGGTGTGACAGCTGACTCTCTTTAATGCGTTTTACAAATCAAAGCACAGAATGCTTCTTTGTGTGAATTCCTGCAGGAGAGTGGCTGCAGCACCATCCCTGACTGCTCAGCAGTTTGGAAGCTGCCAGTGCTGCCTCCTTATTTTAGTATCCCCAGTGGCCTGCAAAAGCTTCTCACTGACAATATGACTGTGGACGTGCAGGTCAGCGCGTGACACAGCTGGGCAGACGGGCACGCCTGTGCAGTCGCCACGGATGCAGATATGGTGTTTACTGTCCAGCCTGCCTTTGTGTCTGCGGGTCAGACTCTGTATTATTGATTTTAGTCTGATTGTTCCTTGAGACAAAGGATGAAATCGTTTCAAAGCAGTGTGTGACCTGAAAGGGAGAAGAGCAGGCAGTAGCAGGGGCAGGGTGACTGCTATCAGCCAGCCAGGCAGATGCTGTCCTGCCTCCAGCACATGGGAGTTCCAGTTATCTTTTTCCAAACCCACAAAGCTCCTTGGACGACAGGACACAAGACACTCACATTCCAAGATAGATGCTTTACATGAAGCAAGGAATGAAGAGAGAGGGCAGAGCAGAGATGTGCCCCGGGAGGGCTCTCAAACCGAGTGCTGTGCGGAGACATCATCACGTGGTTGGACTGTGGAGTGACGGTGCTGAGTCTAGTGCAGTTCTCATCAGCAAATGTCTCCCCGGAGCCAGACCTGCACGTGCAGTGCTCCATCTCCACCTCGGAAGGGTTCATGATCCAGGAAAGCTGCCACTCTGAATCTTGCAGCCTTGAACACGCTCCAGCTGTGAACTGGTTCTGTTCCTCATCTTAGGTGCTTAATTTACTGGGACACAGTGTGGATAACCAGACCCGGGCAGTCATGCTCAGGCCCCCCAGCAGGTCACTTTTTGAGCTCTGCGTGTTAGTGGGACAGCAGCTGCTGTGCTAAGGTAAAGCTGCACTTCCTAGTTTATGGCACTGCAGCTTTCCCAGTTTTCTGCTCTGCATCGTTGCATGGGCTGGTTAGACTCTATTCAACCAATGATGAGCAGACTCCCTTATTCAAGCCCCAATCTCCCGCGAGTTATCTGGCCTGCACTTTCTGATACTCAAGGCTAGCCAAGAATAAGAGACAGGAATTTCACATGTAGAAATACTGAAGTCATATAAAATGATCAACCAAGCACCAGTTCGTCTATATCAATCTCCCCAAACTAAATCCCAAAATATATTTAAACATGAGGGTGGCAGACATCAAATTAATAAATGGCCATATGTATCTCAAAACAGCAGATAATGATCAATCATTCATAAAATTGTCTATGATGATTTCAAAATGCCACACAGAACCAGGGATACAATTCATAGGGCTTTTTCTCTAATTAGCTCCAGACAGCACCTAATAGATGGGGCGGGGGTAGGGGGTAGGGGTGGACAGGCATCAGCTATGACAGAGTATTAGCAACTGGGCTCAGCTGGAATAAAATCACAGGAAAATATAGATGTCTATGATTCAAACTTATCCAAGTAATAATTGGGGGGGGGATCTAACCCTGAGATAACAGGGCAGTCTGAGACAATAACCTACAGAAGGCACCTTTCTCAGGACAAAGAGAAGGAAGTGCGGGGCGGGAGACTTCAGGATATTGAGAGAAATGCAAAGCACAGGACACAGGGTTAGGGTTGTGTGTTCTCAAGCCTGCTTTGTAAAGGGCCCTACCTCTAAGGCAGCTGTTTGGATAGAGACTTCCCCTGTCTAGCTAGGCTCGGGGAGCTTGGAGGATCTGGAAGACTCAACTTAGAGCAGCACACTGTGATAGAAGGCTTTGCAAATTGCTTTTCCCTGCAAGGATCCTGCCCCCAAGCAGCTCTCCTCCCCTCCTGCAGTTCCTTCTGGTTGCAGATAATCCAATCCTGGGGGAGTGGCAAGGAGTTTTCTCCACATTTGCCTGAAGACACACACACACACACACACACACACACACACACACACACACACACACACCACACACACACCACACACACACACACACACACACACACACACACACACACACACACACACCATGAAATCAGAAAGGCGGGCTCCTCTGTGAAACCTCCTTGGCTTCTCAGTAAAGTTTATGCCTTTTAAACTGATGCTTGTCTCTTTAAATGTTAAGGAGGGAAGCCTCTTGAACCCCTGATGGTATTCAATTATAGTCAGTTATAAAAGCCTCCAATCTGTGGGGAGTTCTGCAGGGGAGGGAATGAGGCTTTCCAGGGCTGGCTCCTTTCTCCTGCCTTGCTGCTCCAGTAGAAGGTTGAAGAAGAGAGGGCTTTGGTTGCTGGGTGGGAGGTGTTGGAGGAACTAGTACCCAATGACAAAAGATGAGTAAGTGTCTGAGGTCGTTAATGAAGTCTCAGTTTCAGGGTAACATTTTTCTAAGATGATTATTAGGTTGCCCTCCTTTGAGCCTCTCCCTTTAGTAAGTCCCCATCGCACATGCTTCCCGCCATGAGTCCTGTTCTCATCTCATCCCCCTTCTCCTCCTCTCTCCCTCCAGTTATTCTGTTCAGATGAGATCTTTAGGAAATAAACCACATTTCCTCCTCCTCTCTTTCTCCTCCTTCTCTGTCTCTCCTCCTCCTCCTCCTCCTTCTCCTCCTCCTCCTCCTCCTCCTCCTCCTCCTCCTCCTCCTGACACTGGCCAATTTGGTTATGCATGTGGCTGTTCCTCCTACTGAAGCCATGCACTTACTTTAAATGTTGCAGATGACTCCTCAAGAGGGAGAGTGAGTGCACTGTGCACAGTAATAATCCACTGAGTACCCTGTGTCCCCACAGCTTGAAGGAATGGGAGCTCTAGGAAGGGAGGGACTTTGCTCTCTGCCCACTGCCTTTTCCTCCTCTTCCTCCACACCTCCATTTTGATCTCCCTCCCGTCCCTCTGTGCTTTGTAGCAGTCCAAGCTGCCATCCCAGTTTTTATAAGCATGTCTCCATTGTGCTAGCTGTCAGTGATTTTCTGTATGTAGCCTTGATGCTACATGGCTGCCTGTGTCTGGCTACAACACTCATAAGGTAGATCTGTTTGGAAAAGCAGAGTGAGTGGCCAGAGCTGGACCAGTACACGTTATTCAGATGTTGCTGATAGAAGTTGTTTGTTATTATTTTTGTTTTGTGGGGTTTTTGTTGTTGTTGTTCTTCCTGTGTAAGTACTTGCTTTAGCAAGACACTTGGACCCAGTGACACAAAGCGTGACATTAATATCAATGTGCCCATTTTGATTAAGTTCAGCTCCAAAATTTGGAGGATGAGGGGCAGTGATGGTTCTCAGGCCGGATCACTCATAGTTCCACTTATCTCACATGTTGTCAAACACTAAATATGTTTTTATTAAAGTCAGCGAGGAACTGATTCTCAACAGAAAATTCCATAGTCAAGTAACTCCCCAATAAAATTGACTACGTGTTTTAAGACACCGGCAAAACGAACCTCAGTTATCTAACTGGGCACATGAAAGGCCCTGGAATATAGTGATGGTTTTAAATTTGTACCTTGAAAGTCAATAGGCCTTTGAACAGCCCTGTCTTTTTCCAAGAAGATAACTTTCTTAGTTTTCCTCTCTCTGGAAAATTTGGAGAGCACCTCCCTCCCCAGCAGCCATGCCCCTTTCCCTGGCTCTTGTTCTTATCCGGTTTGCTATGTCTTTGAAGGCCAATGAGGGTCTGTCAGAGTGATATATTAGAAAATATTGGAGGACTTGCAGCAGGCTGAGTTCTGATGGTGTCACACCATAGCATTCTGCATGTTTTATGTAAGTTTGCCTTTTTTAATATTAGAGGGATAGAAGGGGAGGAAAAGAGAGAAGGAAAGAAAGAATGAGGAAGAGAGATAAAAGTTAAGGAAAGGATGTGTCTGGAGATGAGCCCAGCAGCCCAGAGAGGCAGATATGCCAGGAAACCCAGGATTCCAGGTCTCTGGGGTGCAGAGCTTAACACAACAAATGCTTAATTCCTTGGTCTGTGGAAAAAGTCCTCTAAAAAATTATTACATACTCACTACACAAAATAGATGTGTCATTATGACATTCTGATATGTGATGTAAACACTTTAATCACATCCCCCTTCTGTTACTTTATAAAACTATTTTTATCAGTTCTTTGGTAACTCCATATATTGTGTTTGGATCATACTTACTTTCTCCCCTAACTCTTCCCAGCTCACCCCCTTCCCTACCCGCCAACTTTGTGTGCTATATTTTTAATCCATCAAGTCGATTTTGTGTCACCCATGTGCTTGGCGATGTGGGGCTACCCACTGGTCACATCCTTCCAGGGGTCACATCCTTAATAAAAACTGTCTCTCTCTCCCAGCAGCTATCAGTGGCCAATAGCTCCTCAGCTAAGGGTGGGGCTTTGTGCCCACCTCCTGGCCTCCATGCTGGATTTCGTCTGGCTTGAACTTACGTGGGTCTTGTGCATGCTATAGTAACTGCTGTGGTTCATACGTGCAGCTTCCCTGCTGGGTCTGGAAAATGCCGTTTCTTTATGGTTGTTACCTCATTTCTTTTACCTCAGTATTTCCTTTTAGTTTCCCCCTTTCCCCTAGCTTCTATGTTAGAGATAAAACCTGATTTTCGTCTTTCGAGTCTGGCATATTTCACCTAACAGGAAAACCGCTACTTCTATTTTTCTGCATGTAACAAAGTTTCATCCTTTTACCCTGCTCAGCTACTTTGGGGAACATCTCACATAAAACAAACATCTTGTGGTCCACTTTTGGCTAGAAGAGTGAGGGATACTCTTGTTCCCATTGGAAATCAGACCTGTTCCATCAGTGGTGAGAAAGGAAGTCATTGCTCCCCTAGAAGCTGGAACACACTGGAACCTCAGTTCTAGTTAAGATCTCAGAGATCAAGCAATCCACCCCTTCACCTAGAAGACAGGAAACCAGTTCAAAGTGAAATGCTGGCCCAGGGACGCATAGGTAACACGCTGCAGGAGACTGGAAGCCTTCTAGCTGTTCTGTGGTTCTTCCTGCCTTTACCTTCTGTCACAGGAGTGTCAAACCTTTGACCCGATGTCTCCACATTGTCTTCTACAAAGCACACACTTGAGAACCTAGAAATCAAGTTTAAAAAATTTACAGAATAAAGAATCTTTTTATGAAGTCGTGTGGGGTGTGCTCGGAGCTATACTTGGCCACAGGTTGGACTGGTCTGACTCAACACAGTGAGAGTGAGGTTGAAGGATGTTGTTTCTGAGATAGCTATGGGGTTGAGGATAGTAAAGAAAGGCTATCTTTGAGGTTTTCATGATTAACTTGGAAGCTGCTTGGAACAGCCGGAGAGTGCTCTGGGTAGCGGAAGGATGACTTCAGCACCTCAGCCACTCAGTAATGGTGGTGTTGCAACTGTTCCAACGCCAGTCTGCAGAGGCTTTGGGGAGCTCATCCACATCCCTTAAAAACATGTGTGTTTATGAATCTAGATGCAAGTTACTGGCTTTTCTGGCATAATAGGATTAACAAGGCCCTCTCTCCAAACCCCAGGAGGGCATGGAAGCTTCTGAGGTGCAGAGGATTGGCTCAGAAAACTACCAGGGAGGTGGCAGGGATAAGGACCAATTGTGATTGTGGACTGTATATAAGCTGTTTACAACTGACCCAAAATAAAATTACAAAGAGAGGCAGTATTTCCTAAAGGAGAGATTAATTACAAGTTGAATACTTGATTGAGTTTTAAAAAAATGTTTTTAGTTAATGTGGAACTTTGAGAGGAAGGAATTTCCAATTCTACCATATTGGACAGCTGAAAAATCTTTACATGAGATTTTTTAATTTAAAGTGGTTAAAATCCATTAAAACTAAAATTTCAGTTTCTCCTTTGAAGTGGCTACAGAATGTCACTGCAGAAAGTTGATTGGACAGTGGTGACCAATGAGATGTCAGCAAAGCCTCAGGAAAAACTTTGCTTGGAGGCAGCTGGTGTGCAGGTCTGCTGTGGTGGCCACAAGGGGACAATCAGAGAAGGAGCCAGCCTTGGGAATGGAGCCTGGCAGCAACATAAGCTGGTCTTTCCCCACAGTTTTACCCAGTTTTGTTCCCAGTCCCACATCGTGATCATCTTGATTGAAGTGTCTGCTGGCTCTCAGTAAAAGTGGACTTGGAATCCTTCACCTGAGTGTGCTGAGGTTTCACTGAGACAGGAGGCCAGACAAGATGCACAGTTCCTTCCTTCCTCTCTTTCCCTTCTTCTCGCCTCTTTTCTCCTTCTCTTTCCTTTCACTCCTTCTCCCTACATTGCCGTGGATTGCAGACAGTCACCAGGCCGGGGGGAAGTGGACTTTGTGTTGGATGAGGAGATGCTTCAGTGGAGACAAAGCAGGAAGAAATCCCTTCCCAGAGCATCTTAATTTAACCATTGTCACTGTTTCAGGACACTGAACATTAGTGAGTTGGAAGGATCACCTATAATGCCGAAGAAGGAAGGAAAGACCCTCAGATGCCGAGGCTACCAGGTGGTTTGTCCGGAAATGACAGAAGGGTCCCCCTTCTAAAGCCTGCTTCTCTGGCCCCCCTTTTCTCCTCAGAAGTTCTTATAAATCCTCCAGCCCCAATGGTTATGTACATGATGATCTGAGGGGAGAGGTCATGAATTCCAGGCCACATCGATAACCTGACTTCTTGCCTAACCTTGGGCAGAAGGCACCCATGTCTTTAATGAGTGCTTCTAGGAATGGGTACAGTAGAGTGCAAAAGGTTTATTAATGGAATCTGTAGACAACTCACCTTGCTACACAGCTCCCACTAGTCTTAATTTTTAATCTTTATAAGTATCTTTGAATTTCAATCAGGTAGGTTCTCTGCAAGACTGTGCTTTCTCAAGTGTGGCTTCTAGCTCACGGCCTTCCCCTAGACTTACCCTCATGTTTTCCTGCTCCTGCTGTGCCTAGCACTCCCCACAGCTGTCCGCCAACCACATATTTTACCTTCTCACAACAATCATCGTTTTAAAAGTCAGGTTGAGAAGTGGAGGTTGCTTCCTAGGAAAGTGCTTGAGCTTTGGTGTGACCATTCCACCCAAGTTAATATCAAATATCAAACTTCAAGATGGGATATGCAGGTATGGGAGATATCTCTCTGAAATACATGGATCTACAGGGTATCTGCCATTATCCAGAATGTAAAAGGCAAGTGGGAACTGGAGAAGAGTGTGTGTCAGAGTTCTTTGGACAGGCTAAAGAAGGTGGTGGAGACCAGGTGGAAAGCAGCTTCCCCAGGTGGCATGATTGTCCCCCTTTGTGTGTGGGGGGGTGGGGGAGTAAGAAGAGGGAAGACATTTCGGGACATCTGTCTCGCCTGGACTGGAGGATAGAAGGTAGAACAGCTGTAGGAGATAAGGAAAGAAAATCAGTTTCTAGTGAATCACACTCTTATTTTTATTTTGGAAATTAAGATAAAACTAAATTAGGTTGAATTTTTAAAAGTATATGTACATCACCACCCTGAGAATAAATTAGCTTCATGAAATTGCAGTTCATTCCTGGCCCACAGGTACCTAGGAGCCATGCTCATGCTAAGGTGCGAAAAGTGCATTTTAATTTGGGCTCCAGCCAAAATCAGGGGATGCTGTCATCAGTGTGATGCCTGAGAGTGATTACCCTAGAAGTGTTGGGTAGGTGGGGGCAGCACAAATTGGAGGACTGTTCGGTTGGTGTGCATTAAAAAAGAGGAGCATCCTCAGGACTGTGGGCAAGGCGAGGGCCAGGAATGGAGGGAGGACTCTCAAGACTGTGGGTAGGGTGAGGGCCAGGGATGGAGGGAGCACTCTCAGTACTGTGGGCAGGATGAGGGCCAGGAATGGAGGGAGCACTCTCAGGACTGTGGGCAGGGTGAGGTCAGGGGATGGAGGGAGCACTCTCAGTACTGTGGGCAGGGTAAGGACAGAGGATGGAGGAGCACTCTCAGGACTGTGGGCAGGGTGAGGACAAAGGATGGAGGGAGGACTCTCAGGACTGTGGGCAGGGTGAGGACAGGGGATGAATTGAAGAGCACTCTCAGGATTGTGGGCAAGGTGAGGACAGAGAATGGAGGGAGGACTCTCAGGACTATGGGCAAGGTGGACAGAGGATGGAGGGAGGATTCTCAGGACTATGGGCAGGGTGAGGTCAGGGGATGGAGGGAGGACAGGCAGAAACTAGAGACCCCCAGAGGTGGAATCTTAGACTTGCTTCACAGGCTGCAGGTATATTGAGAGAACAAGGAGAGATAAAAATTACCTTTGTAATTAAGTTTTTAATTAGCATACAAAAATAGATTTCAGTATGATATTTTTATACATATATGTCTTTGAGTCTTAATTTTAACTGCCCATCTCCACCCTCCTCTGTCCCCCCTTCTTCCCCACAAATATTCACCCTTCTACTCTCTTGTCATATGTAAATGTGACATATCTGTCTGTCTATCTCTCTTTCTATCATCTAATCTATCTGTCTGTCAATCATCTGTCTAAATCCAGAATCTGCATATGAGAGAAAAACCTACTACATTTTGTTTTGGTTTTAATCTGAGTGTGTGAGTGAACATTGAGATAGTCAGACTGAGAGGAACAGAACCAGGCCCAGGAAGGACAAAGAGGCACAGGGGTACAGGGCTTTGCATCAAAGGCGCTGTATCCCGAAGGACACTGAAACGGGAAAGTGGAGCTTGGAAGAGCTGTGGGGGCAGGAGTGCTGATGGAGAGATGTGTGACTGTAGCAAGGGAGAGTGTGTAGACAGAAAAAGATCAATGGTCTCAGAGTTCCAGGTTTGGGGACATTTAGAGCTCCAGATCAGCAAGAAGAAAAGGGAGACAAGAGAACTGGTCTCACCAAACCTCCAAAACAAAAAATAGAAACTTGAAGGAGCAGGTGACAGTACCCAAGGTTCTGAGGGACCAAGTGTGGAGTAGAGTTAGCAGCAATGGACCCATGGAGTGGGACCACTCAGGATGCTGGAGGCGGTTCTGTAGCTCCAGTGGCAGGTGACTGGAGTGAGGAGGTGTGACCATGCAGCCACGTTAAAGCTCCCACTGTAGCAGGTTTGGCAGGGACAGAGAGACAGTGACTGAAAAGCCTTGATTTGGTCCTTCTGGTTGCTTCTTACTTCCACCAATAACCCTGGTTAGACATAGTGTGTTTCCCATCAACACTGCGCATTGGCACATTCCTCATCCCTCACATCCCCTCTAATCTCTGGGTTTGGGAAGTAACGATGAGTCCATATAAATCACAAAACTTCCAGCCTGGAGGGATTCTGGGGTTGGCAAGGTGGCTGAAGATGCATGGCAGCCATTTTCTATTGGATGGAAGGGTCTGTTTCATTCCTAGATTCTCTCGAATCTCTGTAGACAGTTACCCACCACTCCCATGGAACTGTGTTTATCGCCCAACCCCCACCCTGCTGCTTAAATGTTTTGAGAAAATTTTTATTGTTTAATTTTTTTTCCTTTTTCCTTTTGTGAAAGTAATTTTAAAGGATGTTCATTTTAAAAGAAAGAAAAACAAACAAACAAGAAAACCCTTAAGACTGGAGAGATAGCTCAGTGGTTAAGATCCTTAGTGCCAGCATCCAAATGCTCACAATCTTCTGTAACTACTGCTCCAGGGACTCCAGTGTCCTCTTCTGGCCTCTGTGAACACTATGTGTGCATGTGCACACACATACACATACACACACATACACACACACACACACACACACACACACACACGCAGAGGTAGTTTTTTTTTTTTAATGTTTAAAATAGAAAACTTTGACCAATTATGTAACTCAGCAACAAACCATGCATTTGGGGAAATCAAACCATGTGTATAAACTAAAATGAGGTTAAGGGTATTTATGGCAGTTTTGCAGTAAATATGGACTCAGTGTTTGTTGCATTGAAACAAATATCTCCCCCAAACTGCAAAAATGTATTTTAATATCATCTCCCATTAATATTGGTACAGGTTTAATTAGACATTTACAACTTTGTTCATGGAGGGTAAATCTCTTTAATTCCTCATGCAAAGATGCAGACAGGTGCTGCATGAGATTTGGGAACCTGTGAGCCCAACTCCAGGGAAGCTTGCCTGAGAAGCATGTGGTGCTTTTAATGGGACAGTTCTTCCCAAAGCAATGGGACAGCTCCAGAGGGTCAAAGTCTAATTGTTTAATTCCTTGACATCAACAGTGACAATGGAGGTGTGGAGGTTGATTTACTTCTTTTTCAAAATGTGAGATAGAAAATAGTACATATGTTTTTGTAGCTACATAACAGAAAACCTAGAAGCTTCTTTGGGTTCTGCTGAGGTTGGTGGCTAAAAACCACAGCCAAAACAAAGAAATAGAGAGAATACATAGTGGGTGGTAATGGTCAGGATGTACGGGTGTCTTTGGAGAAATGGCATTTTTTTTCAGGAGTGGCATTTGTTTTCCTCTTCTGGTTTTCCTAGAATATGGATTTGATTCGGTATGAGGTGGTTGTGGCCTGGGACTTGTCCTGTGCCACCTCCCCATTGCTTTGCTCTGTTCTCAGCACATCTGAGACTTCTCCCAAGTTTGCGGTCCCCGAATTCCCAGTGTCTCTAGTGAAGGTCACCCACACCCTCCGGATGTCGGCCCTTCCTTCTCTGTGGGTTATGCGGCCAGAGCAGGGGTTGCACCCTGGAGATGTCCTCAGACACTTCTCCTGTCAGGGAGAGGCTAAGCTGTGTCTATGCTGATGAGACAACAATGTCTCATAAGATGTCAGAGACAGAAAGCTGTACTTACTTTATCACTGGCCACCAGGAAAGAAAAGTGGACTCCATTTCTTTGAAGGGCTGGTGTCCCTTTCACTGTGGGGGTATGTGGGAAGCAGTGCTAGCTCCTACAGCTGCCCTTGACAGTTTCAAGCTACACTGGGTGAACCAGTGGCTCTGTGGACAGGAAAACTAAGACGAAGTGCTCCGGAATCAGGCCACATCAGAGAAATGACTCCAGCAGCGGCTAAAATAGACAGTGTCCTCTGTGTCTCCCTAAACTTAAAACTTTTCTACCGGGGGCACCTATTACTCTTTTAATCACAAAGTAACAGAGAGGGAGATGAAAACAAGCAAGTCCACAGAACACTGGTTTAAAAACAAAGAGTTTTAATTGCTTTTTAAAGAATGGCATTAATTCACTGGGTGACTCATTTCTTTAATGTTTTCCTCGTTTGCAGCAAGCAGTGTTTTAACAGTGTATGACACACATACCCATGTATCGCTGATAAAACATTAAGTCAACAAACATTTACGCGGCACTCATTACATGGCGGGGTGCTTGCTAGGCACTGTGGGAGATTTATAGATAAATAATACATGAGCCAAGCCCTGGGGGAGCTCATTCATGATGCAGGTGGGAAAATCCATAATTGTCAATAAAGAGTGGTAGTGTTTGGTGGCATGGTGCTCCTTACAAGCGAATAATGTCCTTTGCCTGCATTATGAATGTTTCTGGTGGCATGCTCACATCTCTTACTGTGTTTTATTTTACTCAAATAAGATCTGTGTTGAATTTAATGCTCCTCCTTCCTCAGCCCCCCAGTGCTGGCAGAATAGGTGTGTTCTTAAAGTTATATCTTTACTTGAGATAATTATAGACTTATCTGGAGTTGCAAGCAACAATACTGCAGGATGCCATGGCTTTTTACCCATTTTCACTCGGTGGCAACACCTTATATATCTACAGCACAGTGTCACACAGAACATTCACACCAAAACACCAAGGCGCAGACTGGTCCTACCTGGGGATCCTCTGCATTGTTCCTTTATAGCCTCACTCACTTTCCTCCCCAAGCTCCCCACATCTGTCCACAGCCCTTAGCAGCCACTAATCTCTGCCCTATTTCCACAACTTTGGTCTTTCAAGAATGTTATTTATAAAGAGTCTTGCAGATTGTAGCTTTACATTAAAAAAAAATTCACATGGTGGATTTCCCATCCAAGTTATGCATCAATCGTTTGTTTCTATTTATGCTGAGGGGCAGTGCACAGAACAGAGCTATCACAGCTTATTTAGTTTTTCAGCTACTGAAAACAGGTTGTTTCCTCTTTGGGGCTTGTGTTAGATACTTCTCTCACTGTCATGGGAATATACCTGACAGAAGCAACCTAAGGAAGGAAGGGTTGCTTCCTCACAGTTCGAAGGTTCAGTCCATCCTGACAGGAAAGTCGGAAGTGTGAGGCCTAGTCACATTGCATATGCAGTCAGGAGACAGCGAGAGATGGATGGTAGGGTTCAGCTCATTTTTTAACTTTTTATTCAGTCCAGGACACCAACACATTCTGGGAAAGTGTTACCCACGCTAGGGGTGGCTCGTCCCATATCAAATAAACCTTTCTAGAAACTCCCTCATAGACTCACCAAGAAGTGTATTTCCATGGTGATTCTCTGTCAAGTGGAGGTAATATGAGGTTTAAAATCACAGAATTGTTCTGGATAAAGTGAATATTTGTATACACTGTGGGTGCGTAAGTTTCATTCCTCTGGGAAAGTATCCAGTGCTTTGCAGTTGTTGGGCTGCAGGGGAGTTGGGTGTGCTTTGCTGTGTGTTGTAGTATTGAGAAATTTCCAAGACCGTCTCTGAGTGGCCATAGATCTGACACTTCCAGCAGTAATGCATCATGGTGGGCGTCAGCACTTGGTGTTGTCTCTAGTTCTTTGTCTGATAGGCACACAGCGGTGTGCTTTTTCCTTTATTTCTTCTAATCTAACTTTACCTGTTAGTTTTTTTGTCCATTTTAGTTGGATTGTTGTTTTCAAGCTTCGCCTTGGGAGAGCTCTCTGATTCTTTGCACTAGTCCCTTGTCAGACGTGGCTTACAAAGATTTCCTCCTAGCCTGGAGTTTGTCTTTTCTCTCCCCTAGAGTATTTTTGTAGAATAAAGCCTTTTTAATCATGATGAAGTCCAGTTAATTATTTTTTCCCTTTTATATATTATGTTTGATGACTAGAAATTCTGTATCTGGCCCTGAGCCATGAAGATTATCTCTATGGGTTATACCTCATATTTAAGGTATAATTTATCTTTTTGACAATTTTTTGCATAAGATATGACACTTAGGGCACAGTTTGAGTCTTTGTGTACATTTGTCCAATTGTCTGAGTACCACTGGTTGAAAGCCTGCCTCACTACTGTCCTGGGGCATCTATAATAAGTTACTCCGGACCCCTCTTTCCTTTGCTTTCTCAGGGAGTCAACAGAGGTCATTTTCTCATTTCTGTGGTGGAACTTTGAGGTCTTGATTCTCATTGTCGTTTAAGAATTTCATACATATGTATAATGTGTTCTGATCTCCCTCCCTCCCTTTCCCTCTCTCATCTTCTCTCTTAACCCTGTGACCTCTCACGTTCTTCCTCACGTCACGTGGTCTTTTAAAAGCCCACCGAGTCCACTTAGTGTTACCTGTACATGCTGTCTACTGGAGCATGGGTAGCCTCTCAGGAGCCACATCCCTGAAGAAAACTGACTCTCCCTTCCCCAGCTATCATCGGCTACCAACAGCTCCTCCGTTAGAGGTGGACATTTGTGAGACTCTCTTGAGTCCATGCTGGGGTTTTGGTGGGCTTGATCTGCTGTAGGTTTGTATATGAATTCACAGCCTCCATGAGTTCACGAGTGTGAAGGCCTTGTCATGTCCAGTAAATACAGTCTCCCCGCAGGCATCCTTTGCCTCTGACTTTTACAATCTTTCTCCCCTCTCTCTTCAGGGGAGGGGCATGACATAGATACCCCCTTTAGAGCTGAATACTCCATAGTTTCTTACTCTCTGCTCTATGACTGTCTGTAGGTCTGTGTTAACTGTCATGTACAACACACACAAGCTTCTCTGCTGGGGGTTGAGAGATGTACTACTCTGTGGGAACAAAGATAAGAACTTAGAGGGCAGTTTATTACCATGTCTATTTAGCAGGCTCTCCCACTAGGGCCTAGGATCTATCCAGCCATAAATTTTTTTATTCAATTCACAGTACCAGACATGAGTTTCATTGTGTGGAATAGGTTTTAAATCAAGCCAGAAAGTAGTTGGTTATTCCCATAACTTTTGTCTGCTATTGCAACTGTGGGCATACATTGCAAGGCCAGTTGTTACTGTAGCCAGAAGAGTTCACAACTGGGTAATACTGTGAACTTTGTCCCCATGGTAGCATGTATAGCACCTCCAGCACTGGGAAAGCTAGCCAGTAGAGATGAAGCTTCCAGCTCTGCATTAGCTTGATTTCTCCATTTTCAGTGGCTCAAGCATGTGGCGTCTTCAGCAGGAGAGCCCTACCATCAAGTTCTGGTGGGGTGTAAATAAAAGCGATGGCAATGGCCTGTAACATCTGGGAGCCCATGGTAACCCACTAACCAACTTGAAAAGAAGTAACCTATATCTGGCTCTGGGCTTCTCATTAATAATGTATAGTATCTGGGAGGTAATTGTCCCCCATTATAGAGTAACTCCATTTAAATTATTTTTATATATGTCACTGTATTTTAGGAAGCTTCTGCAGTAGTAGGTTTTATATAGAATTTTGAAAAGTCTTTAGTGTTAGTTATCCCTCCCCCATACTCTCTCCTCTACCTGGACCTTCCATTGTCCACCCCATTTAACCCTTCCTGTTCCATTACTCCCCTTTTCCTCTTCATTCTGTGCTCTATCCTCTCCCTTGAAATCCTCCAGTGGCCCTTACTAGTTTCCTGACTTCTGTGGATACTCCAATTTAAACTCACGTGTGTAAAGATTCAGTATGGTATCCACATATGAGAGAGAACACATAGTGTTTGTATTACTGGGTCTGAATGATGGAGCTATTCTTTTGCCTGATAATTTCATAACATCATTTTTCTTTACAGCTGAATCATATTCCACTGTGTATGTGGATCATATTTTCATTATCCATTCTTCAGTTGATAAACGTACAGGCTGTTTCCATTTGGGGCCTATTGTGAGTCGAGTGGTAGTGAACACGGAGGAGCAGGGTCATGTGGTCCCATTAGTTCTAGCTAGCTTCTTGAGGAAGGAACCTCCACACTGATTTCCACGGTGACTGTACCAGTTTACACTCCCACTGGCAGGGAACAACTATTTCCCTTCCCCTCATCCACACCAACATTTGCTTTCGTTCATGTTCTTAGTCTTAGGCATTCCAAATGGGGTAAGATGAAATCTTAAGACGGTTTTAATTTGCATTTCTCTGATGGTTGAGGATGTTGAACATTAAAAAAAAATTTCTCAGGCATTTATATTCCATCTTTTGAGAACTCTCTGTTTAATTCCCTGCCCCATTTTTAAATTGGATTATTTGCTTTATTGGAGTTTAGCTTTTAAATCTTTGCATGTTCTAGATACCAGCTTTCTGTCAGATATATAGCTGGTAAAGATTTTTTTCCATTCAATAGGCTGTTTTATCATGTGAATGATGGCATCCTCTGGTGTACAAAAGCTTTTTAGTTTCATGAGGCTCCATTTACTAATTGTTGGTCTTAATATCTGCACTATTAAGGGGGTCCAGTTCAGAAAGTTCTTTCCTGTCACGGTAAGTTAAAAAGCAATTCCTGCTTTCTCCTCCATCAGATTCAGGCTATTGAGTCAATGTCAAGGTCCCTGATATATTTAGAGTTGAGTATTGTTCAGAGTAAGAGATAAGGATCTAGTTTCATTCTTCTGCATGAAGCTATCTGGTCTGACCAGCACCATTTGTTGAAAGATGCTGTCTTTTCTCCAATGTCTAATGTTGGCTTCTTTATAAAAAAAAAAAAAAAACACTCAGATGTCTGTAGACTGTTGAGTTATATCTGAGTCTTCAGTTCTATTCCATTGACTAATGTCTCTCCTTTTACGCTGTACCATGTTGTCTTTATTACTACTGCTCTGTGGTAATACAGTTTTTATTGTTCAGAGCTTTTATTGTTCTGGATTAATTTTGCTCTACTGGGTTTTTTGTAGTTCCACATGTATTTGGGATTATTTTGCAAATTCTGTTGCACTGGAATTTGTGTGAGGATTACATTTAATACATAGATTACATTAGATAAGGTGGACATTTTCACAATATTAAATCTACCAGCCCATGAATACAGGAGGTCTTTTATGTTTTTCAATTTCTTTCTTTAGTTTATTATAGTTTTCATTGAACAAGTTTTTCATTTTCTTGGTTAAATTTATTTGAAGTTTCTCTGAGGCAAATATCAAGAAGGTTGTTTTACTGACTTCTTTCTCATCATATTTATTTTTAGAATATAATAAACTACTGGTTATTTATATTATATGCTATTACATTGCTGAATGTGTTTATCAGCTACAGAAGTTTTCTGGTAGGGTCTTAGGATCTTTTATACATAGAATCATATAATCTTCAAATAAAGATACTTTGAATTCTTCCTTTTCTATTTGTATCCCTCTTTATCTCCTTGTGTTTTCCTCTAGCTAAGACTTCAAGAACTGTACAGAATAGGAGTGGGGACAGTAGACACCCTTGTCTTGTTCCTGATTTTACTGGAAATGCTTGTAGTTTTCATGAGCTTTTGTCATTTCTGTAGTTTATATTGCTTTTCATATCTAGATTTATTCCTCTGTGATCCAATAGGATGCATGGTTACTTTAATTATATCTGTTGAGACTTGCTTTGTGTCCTAAAATGTGATCAGTTTTGGAGAAACTGTGAAAGGTTTTTATTTTGTCTTTGATCCTAATGGATAGTTTTGCTGGGTATAATAGTCTCAGTAGATAGTTATGATCTTATAGAACTCAGAATATATTTTTCCAGGCCATCTGACTTTAAAGTCTCTGTTTTGATGGGCCTGCCTCTCAAAGTGACTTGTCCTTTCTCCCTTGCAGCCTTTAATACCCTTTCATTATTCTATGGTTTTAATGTTTGAACTATGCTATGTTATCGAGAGTTTATTTTTTGGTCATTTCTATTTAGAATTTTGTATGCCTCTTGCACTTGCATAAGCATCTCTCTCTCTAGCTGTTGGAATTTTTCTATGATTTTATTGACAATATATTCTATGCCATCAGTATGGTAGTCTTCTATGCCCTTAATTTGAAAACTAGGTCCTTTGGAATGTCCTAAAGCTTTCCCATATTCTCTTTATGGCTTTTAATAAATTTCTCAATAATCTTTACATTTTCTATACTTTGTCTTCTAGTCCCGACCCTCTGTTTTCCATGTTATCCCTTCTATTTGTAAAATTTTCCACTGAGATTTTTATTTGGCCTATTGAGTTTTTCATTTTCAGAATCATTCAAATTTTGTTTTTCTTCATCAGTTCTATCTTTTTATTGAACTCAATTTTTACATCTGATATTGACTTCCACATTTCACTCAGATCGTTTGCGTTTTTCTTTTTTGTCCTCTTTGAGTTGTTTGAATATGGTTATAATCATTTTGAATCATTTGTCTTGATGTTCTTCCAGGTCATTTTTATTAGTATGGGATTATTAATCTTTGGAGGAGACATATTGTCTTGGGTCTTCACTCTGTTTCTGTTTTTGCATTGACATTTTACATGTGGGATTAGTTTTTTAGAGTGTGGACTTGGGGTGATGGTCTGGGGATTGCTTCTGTCTGAACCAGGAACTAGGAAAACTATGGAAATATGGCAGAGGGGTCAAGAGGTCAGTGAGCCTTTACTAGTCAGAACTAGGAGCCAGATGAACAGGGGAAAGGTGGGTCCATTGTCCCAGGCCCAGTGTGCCCTCACCCATCTGAAGTGGAAGCTAAGCAGACTGAAGTGCAGGAGAGATTTTCTTCTCAAGATTTAGTGTGTCAGTTTTCTTCTTACCATTACTTTGTATGTGCCTCATAAATGTGCTATGTTTTCATTTTCATTTGCTGAAATATATTTTTAATGTTTTTAATCTTTCCTTTTAAAAATTATTGTTTGAGGATTTTATATGTGACTATAACATGTTTTGAGCAAACCCACCCACACTCTCCTCTCCAAGTCCTCCTGTACCCTCTGTCACCTCACACTCCCAACAGTATGTTTTAAACCACTGCTAGTGCTGCTAGTATGTGAATGAATGTAGGGGCATCTGAAGGAACACGGATGTCCTATCAGGGCCATACCCAAAGAAAACCAATTCTCCCTCCTCCAGCAGCTATCAATTGTCAAACTCCCCAGCTAGGGGTGGGGCTTTGTGAGCACCCCCTCTTCTGGTCCATGGATTCTTTCAAATAGTATTCTAATTTCCATACATTTAACGATTTGCCCACTATCATTCTATTATTTCTGTTTTCACTGTGGTCAGAGAAGACACTCTGTGTACTCAGTTTACTTAAATTTGCTGTCACTTGCCTTATGGCTCAGGGTATATGTTCTGTAAATACATAGGAAGAATGTGTGCTCTGCCGTTGTAGAGGGCAGTACTCTGATAAATGTCAATCAATTTCTGTAATTCTTACACATGCAGTCAAATTTCCCATTTCTTCTATGTCTTTGTTAATTTCTTAATCAACCACTGAGAGGCAGGTGTGGAAGGCTTAAATTTCAACTATGATGTGATTTCCATTACCCCTTCCCCTTACTCATTATCAGATCTTTTATTGACATTCACATTAGTTTTGTTATACCCTTTGGTGAATTCACTCACTTATCACTTTTAATCTCTCTCTCTCTCTCTGATAATAATAAATAATAAATCTTTGTTTACTGTCTGATTATTATGTTAGTGGTACATCTTCCACCTTTCTCTTTCTGACTTACTGCTGTGTTGGAAGTGAGTTTGTGGCTAGCATGCAGTTGGGCTATTTTCTTAATTTGTCAATTTGTACCTTTTAAGTGATGTGTTTAATTCATTCTACTTAAGATAACTATTGATATGTTACCCTGACATTTTACTTTTGTTTTCTGTTTATTCTCTTTTGTGGGTTTTTTTTTTTTTTTGCTTATTTTCTTCTCTGGATTTCTAGGACATAAAAAAATTGCATGAGAAATACACAGATGTTTTTCAGCTGGTATTTTGCATAGCTTTTTTTTTTTTAAAACTGGCTGCTTTAGGTGTCTAATATACACACAGCATCACTGTATACTAACATTGACATTTTACTAGTTTAAATGAAATGTGGAAACTTTACTTCATTTGTTTTCTTTCTTCCAATTATAGTATAATTGTCTTAAATATTTATTCTATACATTAAAACCCCAGCCAACAATGTATACTTCTTGCTTCAGCTGCCAACATAATCAGAAAATTTAAGAAGGAAAATGTGTTGTACTATTTTCCTTTTTGCTTCTATTGGGGTGCTCCTATTGGACAGAAGATTCTGGGTTAGCAGAGCTTTTCTGGAGGTGGAGATATGGCTCAGCAGTTAGGAGCTGCTTTCCTTGCAGAAGACCTGGGTTTGGTTCTCAGCATACACACGCCTCCAGTTCCATGGGATCCAATATCATTTCCTGGCCTGCATTGATGCTGTACACACATGGTGCCCATATATAAATACAAGAAAGTGCTCATAGACATAAAAAACTAAATAAGGCAATCAGAATAGTTCTTTTCTTTCATCACTAAAATGATATTGTGTTGCCCTATTCTGGTCTCCATGGTTTCTTATGAGACAAATGATGTCATTTACATAGTTTTTTATTGCTAAAGTATATCCATTCTGAGAGAGAGAGAGAGAGAGAGAGAGAGAGAGAGAGAGAGAGAGAGAATATGTATGTGTATGTGCACATGCACAATGCAGACACCCATTCCATAGTGTCCATGTGGAAGTCAGAGGACAACCTTGAGTGTTGGTCCTTGTCTTTCACCTTGTTTGAAACAGGGTCTTGTTCTGTTGTTTGCCACTGTGAAGACCATGGTAGCTAGTTCATGGGTTTCCAAGGATTCTCCTGACTCTGCTTCCCATCTTCCCATGGGAGTACCTGGTATACAGATGTTCATGCTGTACAACCAGCTCTTGCATGAATTTGCACGTTCAAGCATGGGTCCTCACACCTGTGTGACAATCACTTTACCCACCAACCATATCCACACTTTTTAGCTTTTGTGTATATGTTTATATTTCAGAATTTTGATCACAGTCTTTGTAGTGCCTATTCCTCTGATTTTATCTTATTTGGAGTTTATTCCTCACATTTTCGTGCTTACATGTTTTGTCTGATAGGTGAAGCTTTGACAGTTGTGACTTCAGCTACTTTTTCAGCCATTTTTCTTTTTCTTCTGCCTCTACAGATACATTGACATCACTGTTATAAGGATACAATAGTTCCATAAGGTTTTTTTTCAGTCTAGTTTCTTTTTATTATTCAGATTGCTTTTTAATCTTATTTTATTGATTTCTCTCTCTCTCTCTCTCTCTCTCTCTCTCTCTCTCTCTCTCTACCATTCTGTAGTTCTATCTATTTATTAATTTTAAATATGATGACTGTTGGTCATTCTGGCTGCCTCCAGACCCTTGTCACACCTCCTTGACACAGCTGCCATTCTGGCTTGGCATGTGCTGGCTTTTATAGTTTAGTTTCAGATTGCCATGGGCCTTCATTGCATGAGAGTTTTTTTCATTGATTGGATCTGGGTATTTGGGGCTTTTGAAGAAGGCACAAGGTTTCCTTGTTTTCTCTCTGGCTTCTCTCAAGTCACTCTAAAAGAGAGGTGGCACAATCTTTGAACTTCAGGTTGGGTGGAAACCCAAGTTCTCTCTCCAGTCTTGTCACTGAAGGGGCATCTCTTCACTGTGCTGGGTTTACATAGCAATTGTGGGTCCTCAGCAGGTCACTTCAGATGCCCCTCCCAACAACGGGATGCCCTGTTATTTCTCTCAGTAGCTTCCCTGACAATGCAGTGTAGGGGGAGAACAGGTGGTCTCACTGTCACGAGGTGGTGGTAAATATAGGATGACCCTCCACTAGGCTTCCTCTGTTGTTATCCCAGGAGGGAGGGCGACGAAGATGGGAGTCCAGGCTTCTTGCATCGTGTCCGTGGTCACTATGAGGGTAAGAGGCGCTTGTTACTCTCTGGGGCTAGAGAAGCCTTGGCTCTCTACTTTGGCCTTCTCTGACCACCAGGAATCATAGCTGAGCCCCTTGCCATTGGCTCTTTCCCTTGATGTTCTCTGACCACCTGGAGCCAGAGTTGTTTTCCTTATCATGACCTGTGAATAGAAGTCTAGGCATCCTATCCAGATCTCACTGGTAGGGGTGAGGAGAGATGGTTTTCTTATGATGCTAGCTTAATGGAGAGTTATTGTCTGAAAGTTTCCTGCTTTGGTAGGCCACCCTTTGTTGTGACTTTGAAAGGACAAGCCTGGCTTGCCCTGAAGTTGACTCTCTATATTCTCATTGTATCTTAGGTTTCTTGCTTCTTCAGCTCCTGGAGCAAAGAGAAAACCCAGGGGACTCTTGCCACACATCCTGGGGATCCAGCCATTCTGTTTCTCTTTTCACGTTTCAGTCTTATCATGCAGACAATGTATACTGCATAGTGAGTTTCTTGTATGTAGTGGGGAACACTGAGTAAAGTCTATGTACTTCACCATCCTGATGCTGTGCACCCATGGCAGTTAGTTTCACAGATAATTAGTAGAACACTTGCTATGTATGTGTTTTTTAATTGACATTATGTTTATTCCAGATCAGTGGGGACATGTCCTGCTTATGTGGAGATGCGTCCAGATATGGTGGTGAAGGAGGTGGTTGGATTTATAGCAGCAGATGGAGTGCCCACAGGCTAATGGAAGGAGGTGAAAGATAAGCAGGTCCAGAAATTGCCCTTAGACAGTCACTAGGCCTAATCTGTCATTTGAAATCTCTTAGTCTGCAGTCAAGGATGTAGTCAGGTCTCTCTTTATTCCAGTGAACGCTGGTCTACCTGGTGAGTAGTGGCAAAGGGAAGGACTGAGCCCATAGCTAAACTAGTTACAGTTACTCTGACCTCACAAAAGTTACATCTCACTGAAAGCCTGGGAAATGGGAAAGAAGGTGGAGTGGTTCCAGGATGGGGCCCACAGGACATGGCTAAGCTTCATGAAGGCTCTACTTAGACAGAACTAAGATGCTGCCTAAGGAACTGAAGAAGACTGATCAGCAGAAAGAAAAACAAGCAAGCAGACAATAGTGTCCTTCATCCTAATGCCCAGCAGGCATCCCTAATCAATCCCCAATCACTAAATCCTGAGACATTCTACACAGGCACTGCCAGTTGATAGGAGGAGGTGTATGTGAAGGACGTTGTCCTCTATCTCAGCCTAGCAGCTCATTCCAGATACACAGGATACCACATTCAGAATGGTGCAATAGACCTTATAACCTACCTGGGGCAGATTTCTCGGGCCCTCCTTTATCAAATACAGTCCAAGGTGCACCTGAGCCTGATGTGGCTGACCTGAGATAAAACAACAGAGATTAATGGCTGGCCAAGTGATGAGGGGGGTCTGAAGGCTATTTCTTTGATAACAAGAATTAAGTTGCAGCTGATCTATTTTGTTAACTCCAGAAGATGTAGAGTCAGCCAGCTTGTAAGTTGAGTTTCAGGGGAGAGATGAGAGTGATTTATGGTGACATCTATTAAGCACTTTTAGAACATAATACATGTGTTCTTGCTCCTACCATAAAATTAATTGTTGCTAATTAGTTAGGGCTGCCAGCTCACTTGTGTGTGGAGTCTGTCACACTCCTTTTTCCTGGTCTAGCTAATTGTCTCCCAGTCTCCAGCTCTTCAGTGTCCTGTGGTTTTCTTCCCATTTTCTCTTTCTTTATTCTTTGTTTTTATTAATTTTTAATTATTTGATTATTTCATATATGCATATAACATGTTCGATCAAATCCACCCTCATTCTCTTCCCTCCAACTATTCCCCCATTCCCTCATCACATTTCCTTCCAAACCCCATATGCTCTTTTTTAAAACACACTGAGTCCACATAGTGTTGCCCATGTCTGCATGGGTGCAGGACCATCTAGTAGAGCATGGGCAGTCCCTCAGGGCCAACATCCTTGAAGAAAACTGACTCTCCCTCACTCTGCAGCCATCAATTACCAATGGCTGTTCATGTAAACATGGAGCATTTCTTATTTAAACATTCAGGTCCCCTGTTTGCTTTGTTGGTTTGGAATAGAAGCATACTTACTGGGGACACAGAAGTCCTCTTGGGTAGTGTGATGACATCATGTGAGACAGTGTACACAATTAAGCATCATATACGTGCATTTGGTACCAAATCAGCATCCCTTCAAAAGTCCTTCTTTTCATCAGGTCATGGATCCCCATGAAATATCATTTAGTGCTCAAGGATTTGTCTTTAGTCACCGTTTCTGTGTTGCCTGTGTCTGGGACAGATGCCATTCTGATGGAGTGACAGCTGTACACATATGTAGTGGTAGAGCCAATGGGCTAGGCAGCTCGTTGGCTTCAGTAGCAGGCACTTGGCATGAAACACCGTAACAAAGTGGCTAAGGGAGATGTATGATGTCTGTGGACATTGCAACAAGGACTGATCTTGTCCACAGCCCTCACAGCTCCCAAGGCTCTGACTCTGGTGTCTTTGCCTAGGGAGTTCTGATTCCGGAATTGCTGCAGACATTTCAATGGTGTAAGGAAGGTGTTCCGTCAGATTTTGATAACAGCAGGTAGTCTGCCTTGTCCAACCAGTGTAAATCCAGGGGTGACAGTCTCATGTGGTTGTTATCACATTTAATGACAATCAACAGACAGAGCTTTTTCCTCAACAGGATTCTGCACCCAGTGAAGCTTGTTCTCGCCTCTAACTAAATAGCAAACCCTGGGAGGGAGATTCTGCTCACATTCATTGCATGGCGCATGCCTCTGCCCACCTCCTGCCAGGCAGTTTATTTCACACATCCCCGTCACAGGGTGATGTGACTTCACTGACTGGCAAGCAGCTGTTAGGACAGTGTGTGAAGTGTCTGATTGCATGTGTAATGCCCACATGCCAAAGTCGAGTGAGGTGGCTAGTGTGTGTGTTTGGTGCTCACATGCCAAAGAGCCAGTGAAGAGTACAGCCAAGCTGTTGAAATTCTAAGGGGGAAATTGGCCATAATTCAAATCCCAAATTAATTAAAATTACAAAAAAACCCAGAAGCTATAGATATAGTCTCGGTATGATCACAACTACAAGCCTACTGGCCATGCCAAAGAAAGTGGCGAGCTTAGGGATTAGCCTCCTTGCTTTGGGACAGCATAAAACAATGGTTGCTGGAAAGAAGGTAACAAGCACCTTGGCTGCCAGAAGGCTGTGCAGCCAAGTTTTAGGACCTAGGTTCTTCATCTGTCTTAGTCCATTTTCTGTTACTATTACACCAGACTGGAGACTACACCAGACTACATTATAAAAAAATAGAGATTCATTTAGTTTGTGGTTGTGGAGGCTTGAAGTCCAAGAGCATGCACCATCTATTACTGGGGGCCTCTTGATGCATTATGAAATGTCAAAGGCAATTCAAATCCTTGCACCTCTTCAGAAACTGACCCGAGGGTCTATGAGGGAAGGGAGAAATAACAGACACACAGATACAGAAAAGCTGGGACCAGGTGGGCTGGGCTCCCAGATGGAGAAGCCACAGCACACCAGAAGCTCCATGTGTTTATTATACATGGTTGAACAGGAAGCAGGGAGCACACAGTTGAACATGGAGGCAGGTTATTACATGCAGATAAATAGGCAGCATGGGTATTAACACGGCTGAACAAGGAGGTGGGTTGGCTAGTTTCTGCAGAAGCTGTCTCTATAGGGGAGCAGTCTTCAGGTCATAAACATCCAGGGAGAGAAGGCTATGGTAGACATTTTTGCACACACTGTCAACATCTGCACATGAATTAGAGGAAGGCTTTGCCATCCATCCTTGCCTCTCCTGGGGAAAGCTTTACCCTTCCCATGGGGCTTGTCAAAAGCACACATTCACCCAGTCCCTCTGCTCCCCAGACAGAGTGTGATGAACCAAGTTGCAAGTTTAGATTTCCATTTTAAAAATAACATTACTAATGCTATCACAGGAGGCCATCCTCATCGTCCCATCTAACGCTGCCTTCCAGAGCTCTCTTCCAAATACATTAACATAGACTAGAGCCCACTCTCACCATAGCCACCCTCCACTGCCTGGCACCTCTAGCTTTGCTCCACTCTGGGGGTTCTCTGTCTGCTCTCATCCCATCTCCACCTCTATCTCAAGAAGCTGGTGTCGGTCCAGGGAAAGGTGATGCTTGACACCCTCTGACTTCACGGGCTGGGATTAGTCTGTCATGAGTTCATAACTACCTGCACAGGCATTTATGCAAATGGGGTTTATCATACTTTATGTCTGAGAGGTCTTCTTGGGTAGAATATGAAGGGATGAAATAAGGGGTCCTTTACGTTAAACTTATGTGAAATTTAATGAACTCTTTGCTTTAGTAAACTCTGCATCATTCAAATTGACAGTGAGGTTGGGAGGAGATTGTTTTCAAAAGTGATTTGTTTCTGAAAGTTATGTGAAATATCATAGCTTAATCAATAATTATTTTGTTCTGATTATTAAAAAATATGGTTCATGGGATTTACAACACCCCTGTGTTTTCCTTGCTACCACTGTACTTTAAAACATCCTAACTATGCTCTTATTAATGCAGCCACATCTCTGCTACTCTCTCCACTTCCGAGTCCTTCCACTGTATGTGTCATGCTCATTGCTACCAATACAATGTAGCTCATTGCTACCAATACAATGCCCCTTGGTCATTTATGATCCCTTCATAGCTCCCATTTATTGTGTGATGCAATCTATGCTA
Source organism: Peromyscus eremicus (assembly GCF_949786415.1). NCBI lineage: Eukaryota > Metazoa > Chordata > Mammalia > Rodentia > Cricetidae > Peromyscus > Peromyscus eremicus. Next base: position 4,818,231 of record NC_081420.1, on the reverse strand, counting down.
CTCATACAAGTGTGGCTCTCTCTTTCTGTTCTTTCTCCGCTATGCGAACATACACCTCTTGCTCCATCACCCAGAAACTTCTACCTATTCAAATTTATGCTTTTCCCCACCCCTGCCAAAATGCTTTTATTCACAAAACCTTTTCAGTAGTCACCATCTGCATGGGCTTTTTTCTTCCTTGAGTTCATATTCCTCCAGTAGGCAAACGTTTGGTGTGATTCCAACACTAGCATCTCATATTGATATCCATGTTTTACTTACAAATTTTATCTCCAGGAAGATTTTTTTTTGCTTGTTTTACTGTCTTATCTTCATCTCCAGAATACCTATGCTTCTTTCATGTAAAGAACATTGAACACTGAACTTCCCAAAGCCAGGCTGGAGGTTGGGCTATGATGGTGGAGAAGAGTCCATGACCTCTGTAAACCTCCATTTCCTCAGCTGTCAAGTGGAGCTCTGGAGATTTTCACAAAGTTGTTTTAATGTTCAAATAAAATATCCTGGGAGAGTTCTTTATGAGCTTCGAAGTGCTCCAGGAACAGAAGGCCTCACTACTACTGTGGCTTGTCGGTGATGCCTAACACTAAATGGGACCAATAAAATGCATCCATAAGGCACTGTACAATCTTGAGTGCCAAATAGCTCAGTAGCAGTGGCCATGCCATGTAACATTTGTGGAACATTTCATTGTTCTGAGTGCTTTTTATTTAGAATATGCTTTTGTTCTCTGTAGTGCCCCAGAGTAGAGCTTGCAGAGTGTCAGCAGCAGGAAAGAGATCAAAGGGGACAAACACATCAGGTGACTTGCTGGAAACCGTAGTCAGCCGATGGTTATGAATGACCGAGGTTTCCATCTTGTCCATTCCTCTCTTTCCCACCACCACCTGGACCTGAGGCTCTGCCCTGAGGATACTTTCTCCATGGTTTTCACCCCCTTTCTGTTCACTGCTTCCTGCATAGATAGGGTAGCTTTGTCAGGGTTCACCACACCCCACTTCTGTTCGTCGTGTTCTTTAATGTGCACAACCCTAAGGCGGAGGGACACCATGCAAGGAGGACTTTCTTTCTTGCAGACTCTTGTGTCAGTAGTGAGAGGAACATTTTCTAAGAAATGCGTCCATAAGCAACTGGACATATGATCATTGCAGGGGGTACTTGAGATAGCCCCTCTTGCACAATGCCACCTCCTCATGTAGTCAAAAGCCTAACTAGACACAAGATACATGAGGTGATTGCCAGCCTAATATGACAGGCTACTTTTCAGCAACCTTGTTTTAGAAGTAGATGGATCACACTTGGAAGTGAGGGTGACTCTTGCAGTCAATGTACAAAGCATTAGCTAACTCATAATAAAGGGCCAGTAACATGTCAGTCAATTAACAGCCAAGAGGTCGTTTGTGGCAAAAGACTGTACAATTGTTTGGCTGGGGTAATTTTAGGTGAGTGCCTGTAGCAGAGAAGTAACGAGTCAAGGTGAGGCCCTCACACTCTCTAGGACAGTTTGATGCTCCTCAGAAGTCAGATGCTCCCTAATGCTTCTCAGTGGCTGAGGCCCATTCTGGGGCTGGGGTAATGATGAGCTTGATGCCAACTAGACTGAAGGTGGTGAGGTGCAGCACCGGTGCTACCACTCCTCCCTCTGTTTAGCCTGTTTCCCACACCTTCCCCTTTCCACACCAGTGTGCTTGCTGGTCCCACCACACAGTCATTCCAGGACTCACCACAAGGGAGAGTACAGCCCCCTCACAGTCTCCTCCCAGAACTTGTGGGTGGGACATCCTTCACCTATGACTCAAATGTCAGCACGGAGACATCCCTGACTCATGTCTCACACATCAGCATGGAGACCCTGGGGCAGCTTGCTTAAAAATCTGCTGAGAAGTCTTGCCCTCTGGAATGGACATGCATCCACCTCTCGTCCACCGCACAGTTTTGAATAGGGTACAAACAAATATGCTCTCCTCATCAGTCAAAAATCCCACTGTCTTCTGATGTGCTCCATTAGGACCACAGGGCCACAGCAGCTAGCTAACGATTTCTGTTCCAGCCGTCCAAACGGTTCAACTACATCTACTCACCATAGCCAACAGAATTTTGATACTTTCAGCTCTGTCAATCCTAAATTCACACTAAATGAAAGGACAGAATCTTAACCCCCAGGCTGAACTGTTCCCTTCAGAAGAGCACTGTCAGGAGGAGGCAGTTTCTGCACAAGACTCCATCACAAACCTGAGGAACCAGTAGTGGCTAATTGGTCTGACCCTCTACAGAATCCCCAACTGGACCCTGGAGCCTCCTGGATAGAGTTATGCTCTTTTCTGAGTCCGTGTGTCTAGGTAATTATGTCTTAGCTGTATGCCTTTTGTCTTTGTCCTTCCGAGTGGGATTTGTGACACTGACTGCAGAGTTTGGGGGTTTGACAGAGGAACAGAGAACAAGCCCTTATCATAAGACAGAGAGAAAAAGTGCCTGGGTGCTATGCCTCATATCACACATCTACTCCCAGCTAAGAGACAGCACTTGTTCCTGTCCCCATATGCACACTGGCAGTGCTGGGTGGACTCAGTGGGTTGAAAGAAATAATTTGTAATTGGAAGAGAATAGCATGAGAGGCTAAGGGGGAGTAAAAAGAGAGGTATGATGGAGGGACTTTAGCGAAACACAGGACGCAAGGATGAGATTCCCAAACAATAAAATAAAAAGAGAAAAGCTGCTGCTATCACTTCAGATTTATCACGCCAGTTTACACTCAGAGCTTTGCACTTCATAGTGACAGATGGTATATAGGGTTAGAGAGATGGCTCAATAGTTAAGGGCACTTGTTGCTCTTGCAGGGAAGAGAGGTCTGGCTCCCAGCACCCCCATGGTAGCTAATCACCATCTGTAATGCCAGTTCTAGGGGCCCTGATCCTCTCTTGTTGACTCTGTGGGCACTACACAAATGTGGTACAAATAGGTAAAGTACTCGTACACATAAAATAAAAATAAATCTTTTTAAAAAATGAGGTAGATGGTGTGAATAGGCAAGGGACCACAGGCATAAATATGTCACCTTCAGAGACAAGGTACCTTGCCCGTAAGAGCAGACTCTAGAATATTCCATTGACTTGACTTCAAAGAGACGTTTTTCTCTCCCACTCTCCTTCATTCTTACATATTTGAGCTGTGTATCACTGTGTTTGTTAGTAAATGTTTCTTTCTAGTAAGAAGGATCAGAGTATAATGAAAACGTACAGATTAAAGTCAACCAGATGCATTTTGGGACCTACCAGCTCAGGGAACTTAACATTCGGTTCCTTGCTGTCTTCACTTATTAAATGACTGGGTTGTTTAAGGCCTTCGGGCCCAGAGCCTGTCTGAGCTCTCAGAGAACGTTCCATCTGCCACGGGAGCTTCCATAGCTTAGAAACAGACTGAAGATAAGGAGGCTTCGGCTTGGTGAGCAAAGCCTATCTGTTTGTTTCTTATTAGTAACACTGAGTGCAGGTGAGTGAGTGGACAGCCTCATGGCTAAGTTCTCGAAACACTTCCGGAAATGAAGTACCATGCTCATGTGTGAAATGTGGTCCGCTCAGAATCTGGGGAACTGCAGTGGACACAAGCCTGCCAGGTTTAATGAGACCTGGAGTGACTCTGGATTGATACCAGTGGGCACAATGAGAGCGGCCTAACCACAGGGGGTGACAGCCGTGTCAGAGATCTGCACCTCTAGAGTATCAAGCAGTCAATATTTATCCATGCGGGGGCAACAGCTCCCAAAATCCCTCTCTAAAATTTTCTAAATGATGTAGGCTTGAAGGACTTCAGAGCCCCCCAAAATCATTCTCTTTAGTCTTACATGTAAACCTACTTATTCTAGAGCAAGGCCTCTCTACGTGTTTATCGATGAACTGATCCTAGCTAGACCTCCTGTTGTTCCGAGAGGCTCCATAACTGACATCAGAGCACAGGAAACTACACCACCCATTCAACTTTTCATCCTCAAGTTTAAGTAGGATTTGAGATCAGCTGAGTGTGGGGACAGTGGAGAGAGAGGGCGAGTTTGCCTTTTAGAATCTAAGGCACTTACTGTATCACTATAGTTTGAAAAGCAATGTAACAATTTTGACAATGATTCAATAAAGAAAAGATAAGAAAAAACAGCAATTGGAATGAAGTGACCATAGAGACACTACTATCTCCATCATGTCCAGAAGCACCTTAGACCTGTCCAGAACAGTGTATGAAAGCCACTTAGAAGAACTAAAAGCAATACACCTTTCAGTTTCTGGGAAGAGGCAGGAGAGTGTAGGCACATCCTCAGTCATGTATAAGGGAAATGAGGAGTGCCTTCCCCTGGGAGACAAAAGCCAAGTGCACGAAGTCTGGTTAGAGCTGTGGAAAGGAGCCCCACAGAGAGTCAAGAGAAAACAGAGAGTCAAGTTGGTTTTCGGTGGTTACCCAGGAAGTGAGATCAAGGAGAGGGAAGAGGGTGGAAGCTTCTAGTCGTTTTCATCTAGACTCTTTGATGTTACCTAATTTGTTGGCATGAGCACGTACTACTTTAACTTTTTTCTCTAAATTAACATATAAATATTCATGTATATATGTATATACATACATACATACATACATACATACATACATACATACATACAAATTCTTTAAAATTCAGAAGTTCCATTTGAAAAAAAAGAGACCTAGTGATAGATTCAGTTGAGGAAGATCAAATAGCAAGTATCTGTCTGGTTTGGCCTGCATGGATGGAAATTTCATTTGTTTTGACCTAAATAGTTTTCAGCTTTGGGCTTCAGTGCAGACATGTCTGCACATGAAAGTCCAGGGTGTGATCAAGTCAGTGACATCCTGGCATTCTGGAAATGTCATAATTTGTTACATCCAACAATACTCTCCTTTAGACAAACATTTCAATCCTGCACAGCTCGCAATGGAAACTTGAATGACGCATCCGCTAACCTTCAACCGTGTACTGAAAGGCCTTTTCCCAAACATCTAAAAACCCTTAACCCTATATATTTCATCTCTGTCATAGCAGTCTTTGTATTTTACAACTGTTATTTGTGTACTGGCTGTCTCCCAATTAAACTGTACTCATCTAGGGAAAGAGTCAACAGTCTATGAGAGGCAGGAAGTATTTGCTTAGACTTTGAAGCCAAACCTAGCACCTTTGCTCACTTTCCAGGTGTGTAGCTGCAGCCAAGTTACTTCTCTTCCATCCTATTACCATGCAAATGGGGAACGGAGTTTCTCCCCAGGTCACTTAGAAGGTTTGAATATGACAATGTGGACAAAAATGTTTAACACAGTGCCTAGCACACAGCTGATGCAGAGTGAATGAGTGCCACTCAAGTCCCTTCCTCTTCCTCATTCTTTAATCTTGCACAGCAGGGACCACAGCCCTGTTTACATAGATGCTTAAATGATGAGTGATAGGGCCTGGGAAGGATGCAGGATTGAAAGATTCTGAAAGTGTTGTCAAGCTCTCTCAAGGATGTCACATCTTAAAATGTAAGTCATCATGTAAGCACATGTAGCCGTAAGTTTCTCCAGTCCCACCCGGCCCAGCAGTCGTGCAGCCACTTGTAAAATAATCAATCAGAGGTGTATATTAATTACCAGTTCTATGGCCTATTGGCTCAGGCTTCTCACTAGCCAGCTCTTACAACTTAACTCAGCCCATTTCTATTAATCTATGCATTGCTACGTGGCTTCATGGCTTACTGGTACTTTCACATCTTGCTTCCCCTGGCGTTGGCTCGCAGCGTCTGCCCCACTCTCCTTTCTTCTCCTCTCTCTCCAGTTGAAATGTCCTGCCTAACCTTATTCTGTCTCACCATTGGCCAAACAGCTTTATTTATCAACCAATCAGAGAAACACATATTCACAGCATACAGAGAGACATCCCACAGCAAGCACATTAAAGAGCTGTCATTGGCTCTGCTGCTTCACATGTCAACTCACAGAAAGCCATGGCCATGCCAAGCTGGAAAACAGCTGGGATGCATCCAGATGTCTTTTCAGTGACCCTCCATATTTCAGAAATTTATCGTGTATCGTTGGGTATGACCACCATTTAGCTCCATTCTATGAAGCTGTTGCAGAGTCAACAGCAAGAGAAAACAGCCCTGGAAACGGTCATGTTCTAGGCTTCGTGAAACCCCATAGTCTCTCTGCTTTTAATCTGTTTGTCCTTTCCTATTGTGTTCAGAACTTTCCTCATGAGAGTTCCTCTCCGCTGGTCCTAAGTTGGCTCTGGTGACACACCAAGCCTTTCCTGAGTATCCAGTTACAAGGCATTTTGATGTCTCTCCTCGCCTCTCCACATTCTGACTGTACCATGTTATGATGTTATGTACGGACTTCTTGCCAGGCTCCTCCCCTTCACTGCAGTGTGTGCACATGGAGAAGATGCTCAAATATTTACATCATAGTACACTGTTCATTGTATTGCTTTTGAATGACATGTGACAGTGAAAACACTCCCTACAAAAACTCCTGTAGGTACTTTGGCAAAGGACCGCTCTTTTGCAAAAGCTGATTAGAAAACTTTAGGAGGCAAGGCACAGGAGGAGAAACACACCAGAGGAGAGCCACAAATGGAGGGGATATGCACAGTCTGGGAGGAGGCAGTGAGCAGGGTGCCACGGAAGGTTTGGGAGCCTTGGGGGCAGGAAGAACTTTAGAGTTCAAGGATGCAAGGTCAGAGGGGTGTACAGAAAAGACTGTCTGGCCTACCTGCCAGGATTCTGTACAATCATTGTGCATAATGATTTTGGAAAATACAAACATTGCTGGGGCTGACTGACAAGTATTGTCCCAGCAGGGAGAGCTGTCAGGGCAAATCAATCCAATTCTGCCACATGCCAGTGTGTAGAACAGATATAATTTTGGCTGTTCGGTGATGTCAAAGCGAAGGATGTGCCGTCTGTGTATTTTGAAGTGTGGTGTTCCTTTCAGTCTAACAGCTTGAAAGATTTCTGGGGCTCTCCCCCACCCCCCATTGCCTATTTCTGCCAAGAAACTGAATTTAACTTCAAATAACTCCATTACTTCACCTGCTGTGATGCTCCGGTTACATGAACAACAGTTCCCTCTGCCACAGCTATTCTCCCCACTCAGAGTGCTGGAATTGGGTCTAGAATGAAAAATGCTTTGCTGCTGCTATTGGCTATTGCACAAGGTACCCAGGCAGATGCCAGCTGCCCTTCCAGGAAGGTGAAACCATTGCAAGAGTCTGCCTTATCCTTCACTGCACCTAATGCAAGGCTTGGCTCAAGGATTCAGGGAGCTTGTGATTAACAAGGTTTTGGGAGCCCTGACTTTCTGCTCACTTCTCAGAGGCCTATTGCTGTAATGAGAATCAAGGCAGAACCCCCTCAGAGGGTTGTTCACTTTACTGTTTTCAGTACCTCCCTTCCCCATACTCCCTGCACCTAACCTAGGGAGGAATCTCCTCACCAGTTATCCTCACCACCTATTTCTTCCCTTCCTTTCTGTCCTTCTACCTTTCCTTCTTCTTTTGATATCCATTTAATTTCTTACCCTCCACCACCTCTCTCAATTTGCATATACTCTAAACCTTGGACTCCCTCCTGCTCCCCATCCCCATGCCATTTCTAGATTGACCTGACTGCCTCTGATCCTGCCCTTTGCTGCCGCAAAGCCCCCAGAGAGCAGCCTATATCTCCCTCTTAACTACTCCATCCATGCTTATCTGTCTTGCTCTCTACTCAGCATCATCTCTAGGCCTGTCTCCTGCCTCCGATGAGTCCACTTGGGTCACCTCTGTCTTTGCCTGTCCTTTCTCACATTCTTCAAGAATTAATCCTTGGTGACATCCTCTGCTTCCTTTGTGATCAGTATAGAACAGAGCTGATGACAGACAGCCATGCTGAGCTCTGTGCTCATGAAGGACAAAGGACCTGGGGAGGAAAGATGTGTGATAGAGTCCATCCTCAGCTTTTTTCAGCCTCATGACAGTCAGTTTTATAGCAGCTCCCTAGCTGGACCTCCAGCTTTACCATAGCCAGAATTATCTTGTTTTAGTGTACATATTGCTTCTTCCTATGTACAAAGACCTGCTTTAGCTCCCTAGAACTGAGACAATGGATGGATGGGTGAGTGAAAGGTGGAGGAATGTGTGGATGGATGGATGGATAGATATGTAGGCAGATGATAGATAGAAGATAGATAGATAGATGATAGATGATAGATAGATAGATGATAAATGATAGATAGATAGATAGATAGATAGATAGATAGATAGATAGATAGATAGATAAAGATAGATATATTACTGATGGATAGATTATCATAAACCATAGATTGTAGAATGCATGTCCTGGAGAAATTCCAAGATGCCATTTATCCCCAGATCAATCATTTGAAGATGAGGAAATGGAAACACAGCACAATGAAGTCATTTATCCTCAAGTCCCTGTTTCTTAGTGTGAGAATCCATCTGAATGGCTTTGGGAACTATTCAAGGCACTCGATGCCCCAACTCCACCCTTGTTTCCTACTGTATCACCTGCTGCTATTTGGGGAAACATAACTAATCAGGATTTCTTAAATACACCCAGGCCTTGCCTCTTCCCCCATATTCTTTCTCTCGCCTCACTTTCATACTGTTTCCACCATTATTTTCTCTTTCTCAGTAGCTCGCTTGTTTCTGCATGTTCATGCTTTTGTTTACTCATGTAAGAATTTTGATAACCTAATGTGATATAGACCCAGTGGCAGGTTCAGGGAAATTACATCCATTTGTCAACTTCATGCCCAAAGTGTTCTTGTGTGTACCCATAGGCTCTCACTTTCATGGATTATACTATTGAGACCATGTGGATTCCCTGAGCAAAGCTTAGGCCAAGGGTGGCTTTTGCATTATATATTTATTTCATTAAAATTTTTTTAATTAAAAAAGGTATATGGATGTTTTGCCCACATGTATGTGTGTTCACCACATACATACCCAAGGAAGCCAGAAAAAGGGCTTAGATTCCCAGGAACTGGTGTTCTAGAAGGTTATGAACTGCCATGTGAGAGCTTAGCATTGAACTGGGTCCTCTGCAAGCACAGTAAGTACTCTTAACCATTGAACCATCTCTCCAATCCTGTATGTTCATTTTTTTCACTGATCTCTGCCATGAGGACTCTTCTTAGGAAATTCCCTACTTACCGTGGGGACAGAGTCAAGGGCATCAATCATTTCTTTGTGTTTAATGTGAAAATGGAGGTAAGAATGCCCTAGTGGACTGTCCTGAGGGTTCATGACTCTCATAAGTCTCCATGCATCCTTGGGCCCATAACAGTTAGTAGTCAGCATGTGGGAGGAGCCTCTTCCCTCCATTCAGGAGTCAATTGACCTCACTCTGTGCGGTATGGAAATTAATGTGGTAATGCACATTGGTTTTTAGTTTTGCTGTAAGCTGCTTGAGGATGGCTCAGTATTGGTATATGTCCTATTTCACCAATAATCTGTGAATATTTAGTCTTTTGTTGCCTAGGTGCTTTGCATCTGTGATCTTAGATATTTATTTTCAATTTAGTACTAATTTGCATCAGAATAAAGATGTAGGTGAAAATCCTAAACATTGTTTCCATCTTCACACAAATTTACTTCCAAAAGTTGGGCACATTTACCTGATTCTATATATTCCATAGATTGAGATAGTTACCACCCAAGTATTGTCAATCATATGACTGTATTTTCTGTTTTTCACTTTCATGTTCTGTGGGGTTTTTTTTGATAGTTTCATAATAAAATACAATTGTTCATCATGAGATGTTCAGACACTTACAAATGGTCAGTGTGGAGGTCTGAAATATTCTAGTAGAAAGAGTAGTCACCAATGAAATGTCGATTTCACTTCAATATCAGCAGGGGGTGATCTTGATGGTGGTAAAGTCTGCCTCCTATCACGAAGTTCAGTCTACAAATGCCAATGATAGAGTGACCTGGCATCTAGGACTGTGGGGAACAGGAGGTTAGAGTGCCCCGCTGGGTGGAAACCTCCATAGGACTGTGGGGAAACAGGAGGGTTAGAGTGCCCTGTGGAAACCCCCATAGGACTGTGGGGAACAGGAGGTTAGAGTGCCCTGTGGAAACCCCCATAGGACTGTGGGGAACAGGAGGTTAGAGTGCCCTGTGGAAACCCCCATAGGACTGTGGGGAAGCAGGAGGGTTAGAGTGCCCTGTGGAAACCCCCATAGGACTGTGGGGAAGCAGGAGGGTTAGAGTGCCCCAGTGGGTGGAAACCCCCATTCCTGTTTGGCATCTTCCTCCCCAGAACTACAAATATTAAAAAAAAAAAAGGTCCCTTAGTTTTTGGCTTAAGAAGAGTACTCAGTAGCATCCTCTTTAAGACCCATGTGCTGGGCAGGCTGTGTCCATGGGGCCACAGTTTCTAGGAAATGTCATTATCCTGGAAATGGGAAAGACACATTTCCTGCTTGAGACCTTAAGTGGATAGAGCTATAGTTATTTATATCTTTATTAGTTTTAGATTCAGTAATAATGGATATGGTCATGGATTGATACTTTATTGCCTTTGTATGTGCATAACATTTTTACTTCTTCAGGGAATCTATACCAAGAATTGAATTTAAATGTTTTTGAGGCAGGCAGCAAGTTAAGCTGGGACAGCCACTTTGTGGCCCAACACATTATTTTCATTGATGATAATATGATTGCAATATAATACTGAAAATTGGCTTCTTTCTACTGCTCATGAGGCAAATGACCAAGGAGACCAAATTTCCAGTCTGGAAAATTCCATCCATGATATCTCCTTGGGGACAGGAGAATGGGGGCACAGGAACAGGATCAATTTCAAAGAAAACTTCACAAAGCCAACTACAGTCTTGAGTTTTCTTTCAAACAGAGGGAGCAGTTTATGAGGGAGTTAAAAAACTTAATCATTGATATTTTTACATTAATTAATCTCTCTCTCTCTCTCTCTCTCTCTCTCTCTCTCTCTCTCTCTCTGTGTGTGTGTGTGTGTGTGTGTGTGTGTGTGTGTGTGTGTGTAGGTCTGAGGACAGCATGCAGAAATCAGTTCTCTCCTTCCACCATGTGGGTTGAAGGAATCAAATTCAGCTTGCCGGGCTTGTCCTTACTCTCTGGGGCATCTAACTGACTCTCATTTAATTTTTAATGTTTTAAGTTTGCAGTGATTTTCCTCAAGTTTCCAAAGTGAAAAGCTGAGGGTAACTGATCTCAGAGGAAGGAAGCAGGTGACACTTTTCCCTGCTTTCCTTTTTCATCCGTGGGGTCCGTAGGCTTGCCCCACTTGGGATATTTGAAGGCAAGAGAATCAAATGACCATAGGGCCTTTAAGAGAGTGTAGCAAAAGGAGAATGGCACCCAGGTGAAGCACTTTCCTCCCTGAGAGACTCACTCCCAGGAACATTCAGCTTAAAGTCCAACCAAGAGCCAACCCAAGTCTCCCTATGCCTGCCGACTCTTCGCTACCAAAACACCAAGGGCGATGGCAGTCTGGTGTATACTGAAGCTCAGGCAAGTTCTCGGATCTCTCTGTTCCTTGAGCTCTGAGACCTGAGAGAGAAAATGCAAGGCAGGTGTTTGGTTGGGTGAGTGGAGAATCCAAGATGTCAGCAAGGACAGGGCAGAGAGGATGCATGGGGTATCCTTAGAGAAGCTTCAGAATAGCTGGGGCTCTCTACATGGGAGAAGGTGAAGACAGTGAGAGCATTGACCTCCTGGAGAAGCCAGGGCGTGGCCTTCATCTGAGGAGGCTACAAAGCCTGGGTGCTCTTGGGAGCTTGTGGAATTGCAGACTGTGATCCAAGAACTGCACAGGGACTGGAACAGTTGAGCGCTGGCTGGAATAAGAGCACTGCTGGGATGGCGTGCTCCATGGGCAGGGCTTCGCGATGGGCAGGGCTTCGCGATGGGCAGGGCTTCGCGATGGGCAGGGCTTCGCGATGGGCAGGGCTTCCTTGGCTTGTTCAAGAGACAGAAAGTGAAGCAAATTAGGATAATTCCTGTTGTTTTCATGGAGGAAAATGGCAAGAAGTTCTTAGCTCAATAGTGTGGAAACGAGATTGAGGCTTTTGTTGTTGACATGTTTTGTTTGTTTATTTGTTTGTTTTTCCCCATTCCTGGATTTTCAGAGAATTGGGCTGCTTTGTTGCATACATACCTAGGGTGATTGCTTCCGTTAACCGAGAGTGTCATCAAACTTGTGAAATATTTATACAAACTCAGTAATATTTATATAGCATCAATTTAGTATGTAGACTGTACTGGCAATCAAAATCTTTACTTGTGACTGGAAGTATAAAAGAGACATTTACTGTGTTTGGAGGTTATTCCATTGGCAGAGGACATTTTCAGATAACCTATGTCCCGAATCACAACGAAGTCTGCAAATGCTGACAGCCCATTTCCTAAAGAAAAGATCTATCTTCTGCTCCGTGTTTCAACACCAGGAAACTGTTCTTGACTGTAGTTTTGAAGACAATGAGATTAACTATGGCTTTAACTACCCTTCCACCAGCTTCCTTCCTATTTGGAAAAATATATATATTAATGTGTTAATCAAATGCTGAAAAAAGTTAAATGTTGCCTGAGACTTATTGGCGTGTGAAGTGTGAATAAGCGGCAACTTAATTCCCAATGAGTATGTGACAGCCAAGGAGTTAAATCAAGATTTAAGTTGGGCAGTCCTTTGACTTTACAGGGCACCCTGCTAATGAGCACAGTGCCCCTCCTCAGAAATCCTGCATGCTGCTAGCACACAGATCTTAATATGTGTCCTAATAGTCATGAACAGTTCTGCTCAGAGTTCCCAGAGGCTCATGGAGATCAGAACCATGTGAATCATTGGGGAGGATAATTCCCATCAAATCAAAGCCTTGATCACCACTCGAATTTTATGAAAAGCAGAATCTACAAAGGGGCTGTCTAGGGATCCTGCTACTTATACAGGTGCAGACGGTGAGTTCCTCCACGAAGCACCGTGAAATAACCGAAGGGAAGGGGGTGGTCCTATACACATCATGTGACAGATCTTGGGGATGCCATGAGTGACAGGTGTCTTTGTTTTACAGTTGTTCAGCACATCAAGAGACACAACATCGTTCTGAAGAGGGAGCTTGGTGAAGGAGCCTTCGGAAAAGTCTTCCTAGCAGAATGCTATAACCTCTGTCCTGAGCAGGATAAGATCTTGGTAGCTGTAAAGGTAAGATAACATTCCACAATATCTCCTTGTTCATGGTCCCACTAAACTGTGGGAGATTAATTTTGTTATATTTTAGTAACCAATTTGAGAATACATTATGTTTTCAATGGTACACATATTTTTAAATTCTTCTGCATATATGAGTAGTCAGAAGGACATTTGGGGCACATTGAACTGTCCATCAGAAGCGATTCTCGGCGGCAACCATCCAATTTGCAGGCCACGACTATCTCCAAGCTTCTTTTTAAAGTTATACTAACAAAATTCTAGATCCAGGTCAATGAGATCAAACAGAATTCAATCAGCTAAGCTACAATGCAAGCTTCTCTCCTCTAATTCTGGATGCTGGTGACTCCATTACCTGGGACTTGTTACATTTTCTAGATTCTAGAAGGAAGGAGTGTTGATTCTGTTGCACTGAATTTTTCCTATATGCCATCTATACTTGTCCCTTCCAAAGTGTATGAAGCCACAGGATATTTTTTACAGCATAGACATGATTTCACCAAGAGTTAGATGGCATCTCCTATAGATTCTACCATCATAGCAAATGTAAGGTTTTTATAAATAAAGAAATCTGAAAGTCCTTCATCATAGTCATGTTCCCCCAAACTAAAAAAGGAGTCCTGTTCTTCAATAAGATAAATAATAATGTTGAAAGGGATAATTTTCTATTGAGATTTGTAGAGGTTGAGAAAAATACCACAATGGACTTGGGCAGATCTTTTAAACATGCATTATAATTCTTTTGAAAACTCACTAAGGTATTTTTGATATATGGATATCAAACATTTAAAAGGTCATACAATTGTAAAGAGTTGAGTGTCAATTGAATGTGGATGTGGCTTATGTAATAAAATTTAACCTCTTTGATTAATGAAAGAAAGATGGCTGAGTTATTGTTGAGTTATATTTTTGCCAAACAGTGACCATTTGCATGAATCGTATTTATTCAGACATTATAACCTAGGAAACATTTTATTTCTTTAAGAAATCTGGTGCATATTCCACTATGATACAAAGTTTTATTGTATACACATGGATAACCAAGAGAATAAAATTATTCTTAAAGCCACCCATCCTGAAGACCAGACGGCTTATTAATTTTTTTCCA